>NW_026903657.1:90000-97127 GCF_024500385.1 Phyllopteryx taeniolatus
TCATGCGTCTAATTTTTTTTTCTTCTTCTCTGTGTTCTGGCCAGTTTTGGTCATTTTTACATGTTTCCAGAGTTCGATAGGGTCACATCTATAAATTTGCCCCTACCCCAACAGAGAGCGAGCAGTATACCTATCAGCCAGAGGAGGGAGTATTTCGTATTATCATTTGTAATAATATAAATTGGACATTTGTATACATTTGAATCTGTTTTCTATAAAGAACTCCATGCCTTAGGCTTGACTGACATCTAGGGGTAGAAACATCACACACTACATCTCCATACAGACACCACTGTTTCAAATAAATTTAGGGGGTTTATATGAATGAACTGTAGTCCAGCCCTTATGCATTCCTTGTCCATTTTCATTTGGACATTTTTTGGACTTTGTTTTCCAACAAATAATAAACTGTTACAGTAAGAGTTTAGAGGGCTGAAATTTGGCCACACAGTTTTGAACAAGTTAAAACCATGGCGGAAATAGGAGATAAGCAGCTTGGATTTCCCCCAAAAATAATGGTTTGGTCTCTGGTTCCATTTGGTGGTTAGTTTGAACGTTTTTTGGGAGAAGAGCTTGCAACAGAAGCAGTATATAGGCTGTTGTTTTTCTTTGACTAGACTAACCAGCTACTCTTGACCGTTTCTTCATTCACGAAATGTCTGTAAAAATGGTGGTGATGGCAACTTCTCCCATCTTCTCTTTTGGCAAACTGAAAGTCTGATGATACCTGCTGTGGCCCTCTGGTGACTAACTCCACTCTTCCATTGTCAGAAAGAGATGGCCAGTCAGCAGCGTCTAAAGGGGTTGCCTTTGAAGTTCCTTGCAGTTTAGGAGTGCTGACAGACAGGGCGTATTCTGGCTTTGGAGACAGGATCATGCCCACTGTGCTTGGGCCTTCACCTGCAAGCAAATTAAACGTATATGCAAATGCTCACAATGATTTACAAATTGCAATACATCAGGCAGTAAACACATCTGAAGCACAAATATGGATAATAACAGTAATATTGTTCTGTTACATGAGGAAGAGATTAAGAATACAGTTTTATTATTTTATTATTATATATCATTTTGGGACTCCATTTTGAGCGTCAGCCTCACAGTTCTGAGGACCTGGGTTTAATCCCCGGTCCCGCCTGTGTGGAGTTTGCATGTTCTCCCCGTGCCTGCGTGGGTTTTCTCCGGGCACTCCGGTTTCCTCCAACATCCCAAAAACATACATTAATTGGAGACTCTAAATTGCCTGTAGGTGTGAATGTGAGTGCGAATGGTTGTTTGTTTGTATGTGCCCTGCGATTGGCTGGCAATCAGTTCAGTGTGTACCCCGCTTCCTGCCCGATGACAGCTGGGATAGGCTCCAGCACGCCCACGACCCTAGTGAGGAGAAGCGGCTCAGAAAATGGATGGATGGATGTGCAAAAAGATGCAGAGTCCTCTAGCACTTAGAGCAGTTCGAAAGACTAATATTGCAATAGTCCGGTGCAATGACCATTGTGCAAGGGGCGCCGAGACTTCAAGTGAGTAGTGCGATAATCTGGGACAATGTTGATTGTGCAAATGTTGCAGATACTCCTCAATCAGTGTGCAAATGGAGCAGATGCTACTCTGGTATGAGTGGCCAGTATTGGTCAACAACAGATAAGCAAATAGTGCAGCTTGGCGAGACTACTACAGTGAGTGCACGAGTAATATATAATTGGCCCCACAGAAATGTGACAACAAACTCAAGTAAAAAAACTGCCAGCATGTTGTAATGGAATTGTAGGTTAGGTGTTTAAGAAGTTGATTGCAAGAGGGAAGAAGCTGTTGGAATGTCTGCTAGTTCTAGTTTGCATTGATCGGTAGCGCCTACCTGAGGGAAGGAGCTGGAAGAGCTGGTGACCGGGATGTGGAGGGTCCGAGAGGATTTTTCACGCTCTTGTCTTAGTTCTGGCAGCGTGCAAGTCCTCAAGGGTGGGTAGGGGGGTACCGACAATCCTTTCAGCAGTTTCGATTGTCCGTTCCAGTTGGAGGTTGTCCTTTTTTGTAGCAGCACCAAACCAGACTGTGATGGAAGAACACAGGACTGATTCGATGACCGCTGTGTAGAACTGCCTCAGCAGTTCCTGTGGCAGGCGTGCTTTCTCAGAAGCCGCAGGAAGTACATCCTCTGCTGGGCCTTTTTGAGGACGAAGTTGATATTGGTCGCCCACTTCAGGTCCGGAGAGATTGTAATTCCCAGGAATTTGAAGGTCTCAACGGTTGACACAAGGGAGCTGGACAACGTGAGGGGCAGCTGTGGCGAAGGATGCCTCCTGAAGTCCACGATCATCTCTACAGTCTTCAGCGTGTTCAGCTCCAGGTTGGGTCGGCCGCACCACAGCTCCAGCCGCTCCACTTCCTGTCGATATGCAGACTCGTCACCGTCCTTGATGAGGCTGATGACAGTGGTGTCATCTGCAAACTTCAGGAGTTTGACAGCCGGTTGCGCTGAGGTGCAGTCGTTCGTGTAGAGAGAGAAGAGCAGTGGAGAGAAGACACAACCTTGGGGCGCCCCAGTGCTGATGCTGCGTGTGGATGAGGTAACCTCTCCCAGCCTCACCTGCTGTGTCCTGCCCGTCAGAAAGCTGTAAATCCACTGGCAGATGGCAGGTGAGACGCTGAGCTGGAGAAGCTTGGATGAAAGGAGTTCAGGGATGATGGTGTTGAACGCTGAGCTGAAGTCCACGAACAGGATCCTTGCGTAGGTCCCTGCACTGTCGAGGTGTTCTAGGATGAAGTGCAGTCCCAGTCGCATCATCCGCAGACCTGTTCGCTCAGTAGGCAAACTGCAGGGGATCCAGCAGCAGTGTGAATAATGACTGTAATAGGGCAGTCCACATTTCTATCCTACACAAGCTGGCGCGCCAGCCAGAGTGCTACTTCAAGGCCAGGATGCAGCAAAGGATGGGTGAAGGCAAGATGGCGGAATAAGCAGGCAGGTTGCTGGTGCAATTCAACTTTATCCAACACTATCAAATAAAGGTCCATTCATTCATACAGTTTCCAAGAACATCGAATATTGCCCACATTAACCTTGTCCATGTAACTTTCCACTTTTTTAAGAAATTTGGAGTGACTGCGGTGTCAGATTACGCGATTGAGTTTCGCATTCTAGCAGCTGAGAGTCAGTGGAATAATAGGGCACTACTCGATGCATTTTTTTCAAGGGCTATCCCCCGCCATCAATCATGATTTGGTCCCGCTAGACCTGCCGACCGACTTGGACACTCTCATCGCTCTCGCCGTAAAAATCGACAAGAGGCTTTTGGATCGCAAGCTGACGGACGCGAGTGATGTTCCAGAGGTTATTTTTCCCCCGAACCCAAACACTCGCAACAATGCAGGTAGTGAATTTTATGGAAAATTGTATGATCTAACATGGGGGAAGAACACAGAAAAACACAAAACAGACGAACATTGGCAAAGGAAACTGACTTTTGATGTGAGATTAGCAGAATGAGCGTGTAGTGAATGCATATAGCTGTTCTCGTTAATTTAAACGCAAATATGCACTAATCTGTACTTTTAGTAGACCGCAACGTTGGACTTACATGTCTTTGAACACATTTGAGGCAGGACGTCTCTCGGGTGTCTCTGCTCGCAAGACGTTCGGAGTGGACGCGTTGTGTCTGCTTCCGTCCCCTCGGAGTGAACTCAGGCCCCCAAACAGGGTAGCTCGAGGCGATTGTAGGATGCTCTGCACCGGGGATGGTCCGATGTGTTTTCGTCACCTCATGGTGAGGTGGGCGTCCTGCCTGGCCCATCGTTGACAAGTTGGTTGGGTGAGACAAAAGCTGACCCCAGACCACAGACAGCAAGACAAAAAAAGGGGGTGGGATACCCCTCCTCCCTTCCTACCACCTTCGTGACCAAGAAGGGGGCTGGACCACCTTTGAGTGTTATTTTTCCATTTTAAGATTAAAATATTAATTATTGGATTTAAGATAATGACACCATTTCCTCACCTTGCCTTGTTCCACGCTGGAAGGCGGGACCAGAGGGGACACCCGGGCTGGCTTGAGCAGGCTGACGTGAAAAGCAGGGTGGACCCGCATCGACCTTGGGAGCCTAAGCTTCACGGTGACAGGGTTGATGATCTTTCTGATGGGGAATGGCCCAACGAACGTGGAAGCGAGGGAGTGGAATATGCTTGGTGGAGAGCCAAACTCAAACTCGCTGATACACCTTGTAGCTTGGGGCCGGTGTCCTCCGACGGTCAGCAGTGGTTTTGTAGGACCGTCCCTGGCGCAGCAGCATCTGGCGGGCTCACTCCCAGGTCCTCCTGCAGTGTCTCACCAAGGTCAATGCCGCTGGAACTGTGGACTCTGGGGCTATGGCAGGAAATAGAGATGGTTGGTAACCATGCACAACGTGAAAAGGAAACCAGTGGATGCAGAGGGGAGGGAATTGTGAGAGAATTCCACCCAAACCAGTTTCTGAGACCAGGATCGTGGCTCCTTTGAAGCGAGACATCGGAGCCCAGTCTCCAGGTCGTGGTTCAGCCTCTTGGTTTGGCCGTT
Source organism: Phyllopteryx taeniolatus (assembly GCF_024500385.1). NCBI lineage: Eukaryota > Metazoa > Chordata > Actinopteri > Syngnathiformes > Syngnathidae > Phyllopteryx > Phyllopteryx taeniolatus. Next base: position 94,542 of record NW_026903657.1, read on the forward strand.
GGTTTCAGGGTGAAACCCAGATGACAGACTGATGGTAGCACCTATGAGATTGCAAAACTCCTTCCAAAATTGCGAAAAGAATTGGGGACCCCTATCGGATACCACCTTCTTGGGGAAACCATGGAACTTGAAAACCTGGTGTATCATTAACTTGGCAGTGTCTTTAGCGGAGGGGAGTTTTGGGAGTGCAATGAAGTGTGCCATTTTAGAGAACCTGTCCATGACTGTGAGAATGGTGTTATTTCCTTTCGAGGCCGGTAATCCCGTTACAAAGTCTACGGAGATGTCTGACCAAGGACGCTGTGGTATTGGCAGGGGTCGCAACTCCCCAGAAGGACGTTTACGAAAGGACTTGTTGGCAGCACATACCTGGCAAGCATTGACATAATTGGTGACATCCCTTCTAACATTGGGCCACCAAAAGCGCTGTTCGCCCACAGATTGAGTCTTGGCAATGCCTGGCTGACATTCAGTCCGGTTAGTGTGGGCCCAGTGGATGACTCTTCCCCTTAAGGTCGGAACTACATAAAGCCTGTTTTCAGGGCAATTTTCAGGGCTAAGAGTGTTCTTCAGAGCCTCCTTTACCGCAGTTTCAATGTCCCAAACAAAAGCAGAAGCGAAACATGACTTGGGCAAAATTGTTTTAGGGTCGGATAAAGAATTCTCTGCACAGAAAATGCGCGATAAAGCATCTGGTTTATCATTTTTAGAACCAGGTCGGTAGGATAACGTGAAATTACAAGGTTACACCAGCAACCTTGACGTGAAAGTTGCGCACGGAATGACCCAACTGCCCGCAGTAGAAGCACCGCCCTTCCCGGTGTTGATGTTCCTCAGGGGAGAGAGGAAACCTGCCCAGTTGCATGGGTTCATCTGTGGTGACGCTAGCCAGTGGGTTGAGAGAGGAAACAGGGGATCTGCCTTTGTTTGGCTGGTCACCGAGGCTCATCCTCCAAGTGCGGGGTGACGCAGCCTTCCGCCGAACTCCGTCCAGCTCGCAATCCAAAAGCCTCTTGTCGATTTTTACGGCGAGAGTGATGAGTGTCCAAGTCGGTCGGCAGGTCTAGCGGGACCAAATTATGCTTGACGGCGGGGGATAGTCCTTGAAAAAATGCATCGAGTAGTGCCCTATTATTCCACTGACTCTCAGCTGCTAGAATGCGAAACTCAATCGCGTAATCTGACACCCTGCGCTTGCCTTGTTGTAAGGTGACAAGGGAGCGAGCTGCCTCAAGATCTGGTGTGGAAAACTGAAAAATTTGCTCCATAGTGAAGGGAATATAGAATACTTTATATTCTAATGTGTAATTCTAACTAGTTTGGAAGAGAATGTGTATTGGAGTATAGGGGTATTTGGCCCCATTGGGGGGTATTTGGAGACACATCTCAAGGAAGAAAGGAACTGCGGGGAGCCACTATAAACATTGAATGCAGGAATGTGAGCCGACATCTGCAGGCGACACCTGGAGCAGAAGTCTGGAGCCAGATCAGATGGTCCGCAGAACAACGATGACGTCAGATTACGGACCAATCAGACGACAGCGATTCCATACTGGCCTGTTTGAAACATTGTATAAAGTCTGGGGTAGAGTCAGATAGTTTTTGTTCGACTACTTTATCTGCTAAGGATAAGATAGGGATAGTTACGAACCCAGAGCTCTGCAAATGTATAGACTCCTCTGTCAGGAATAAATTGGTTGGTTTTGATACATTGTTGTGAACAAAGTTCTTTCACGAAAACGAACACGCTTGGAACCACGGGAGTTAGGAGATTTTAAAACACAGGTTCCTTCAAATGGTGAGCCCGACGTGATCCTGAAAGGACATTAGATAAAAAGACAGAGGAGCGGACAGGAATTCAGTGGAACTGCAAATCTCCCCGGTGCACCGAAATAAAAAAGGTGAGCAGAAGCCTGTTTGATAATATCACAAATTCTGCAGATTGGAAATTGCGAAATTTGGGAGACTTGTGGTACAGTTGTTTTGTTGTCAATAGTTAATAAGACGTTGTGTAGTTAAAATTGCATAATTAAAAGTCAGGGTAACGGAGGACCTGACGTCAGGGTAACAAGGTACCTGACAGACCAGGATCAGAGAAAATCCTGGAAGTAGGGTAACAAGGTACCTACTTGTCCCGTTGTAGACTGACTTGAAATCGGACGCGGTTTCAAATTGTAACGTTTCGGTAGAAACGTTACAATTTAGGACCCCCAAAAACCGATTTAGAATAAGATGAGTGTGCCACCAAAACTCGGGGTTGTGAATTGGACAGTTGAGTGTCGAAGTAATGAATGTGATATGTGTCGGATTTGTGGATTGAAAGAGAAAGGCAGAAAAAGAAACAAACAGGATTCAGAAGTGTGTGGGCAAAGTGGAAAAGAAAAAGGAATGTAAGTTGTTTCATGTAACAGAGAGGTTATTCTGAAAGGGAAACAAAGAGGAAGGAAAAGTTGGATGCTGCAGAGTGGGGAGAGAAAAGAGACTTGAATAAGAAAATAGAAGAGAATGTAAAATTAAGTAGAAAAATGTATGATATTTGTCTGGTGTGCCCTGCCATGGCAGCTGTTCAGTGAAGAGAGAGCGACA
>NW_026903658.1:0-2446 GCF_024500385.1 Phyllopteryx taeniolatus
ATTAGCACAGGAAACCTATTCAAATGGGCTGCTATATTGAGACATGCTGTGTCACGTCTCAACCGGAGGGATGGTGGCACAGATAGATTGACACTTTACAGCCCTAAAAAATAGCAGAAAGAAACACGTGGGTTCATTTAACACACTGTAAGAGTCATTTCAGCTGAGTACTCAAATAGGGAAGGTGAGCAAAAGTCTGATAACGGAGCGGGAGCAGATGTGTAGATTCTGAAAACGCTTGCTGGTCAGTGAAGAAAAAAGACACCAACCCTTTTAGTGAGAACTCAGCAGAAAGGCACACCCACGTTGGTTATGAGATTCGATAAGTTGTTACGTAGCAACTTTGGCTACTATGATGTTGGTTTTGTTTTTGTGGTACATGGGACGTCCCACCCTCAATGATAAAACCCATTTTTTAGATAGAAAATCACCTACCAACTGGACCAATATGACAAACCCAATAATAATAATAATAAAAAACAAATTTTTTTTGAATCATTAACTCGTATCAAAAGGAGTACAGCTGATGATCAAAATTGTGGGCATGGCCTCCAAATGCGGCAAAACGGTTTAATATTTTGTGCCCCCAAAATCAAACTGCTTTAATCATAATTCCATATGCGGCTCTCACCAATGATGCTCAAGAGAATGGGCAGAATTGGGGATTTAGATATGACTGGTATGCAACTATAGGTTTTGAATGGAAACACCTTATTGGTGAAACAGGTTATGATTGGTCCAGTTGGTCAAAAAGAACAGCAAAAGAACAAAGAAAGAAGTTTAACATAAGCAAAACGGCCCATAGTTTAATATTGAAATACAAGTCACCCAATGTGTTTGATAGTGAGCTTGTGGGCCTATTCTGGTGGAAAAGATCCCCACTTCCAAGTAGTATTGTGTTATAGGAACCGTGTTAAACCAAAAATGCCATTGAAAACTTCAAAGAAAGGTAGACAAATTTTAATGGTTAACAACATAACTACTGATGATTGGTTCCTTGTTGTCACAGGAGTTTCAGGACAAAATAACAATTGGTTACTATTGATGGAACAAGCAGCAAATGTAGCGAGAAAAGATTGTGTTGTTTGCATGGGTCCCAGGCCTTTGTTGCGCATAGTTCCGGCATAATTATCACAAGATTGTATTATTCCATTTGCACACTGATTGAGGAGCATCTGCAACATTTGCACAACCATTGTCCCAGATTATCGCACTACTCGTCACTTTAAACCGCATACACTCCTTGAAGTCTCAGCGCCCTTTGCACAATGATCTTTGCACCGGACTATTGCGATATTAGTCATTCAAACTGCTGCTAGAGGACTGCATCTTTTTGCACAATTATTTTTTGTCAATGTCTTTATGTCTCCAAAGTGTTCTGTAAATTGACTGTCTGTTGTACTAGAGCGGCTCCAACTACCGGAGACAAATTCCTTGTGTGTTTTGGACATACTTGACAAAAAAGAGATTTATCCTGGCAGAGGCAAAATTATCCAACATAAAACATACATGTTCCTCGTGGGGTTCCTAATCAATACAAATTAGCTGACCAAGTTGCAGGAGGATTTGAATACTTCATATGCTGTTGGTGTACGATTAATAAAAATGTTGATGGGATAAACTATATCCACTTCAATGTACAGAGATTAGGAAATTGGACTCAGATTGGGTTGGAAGCTGTGCACGAGCAGCTCAAGGACGGTCCAAAGACCGCATAGCTGTCGACATGCTCCTCGCAAGAGAGGGAGGTGTTTGCGGTATGTTTGGAGAACAAACAATACTGCTTCAGATGGCAGCTTGACCAGAGCCATCGATGGTCTACGGACCCTCAATCAACACTCCTTGTGAAACAGCTGAATGGACGTTTTTGGTAAATATAAAACCCTAATTTCACCAATATTGATATCAATTGCTGTTTTTGCAGCCATTCTGACATTGTGCGGATGTTGTTGTATCCCATGCATTCGGGCATTAATCAGTAAATTAATCACCACAGCCATAACCCACATGGAACCGTATGGAGCAGATTTATCCTTTATTGGAGGTTGATAATAATGACGATGATGATGATGATGTTGTTTTACCTGATTTGTTTCCTGATCCAGGTGATTACGATGTTTAAACTACAACATTCATGTATGACAAGTTTACTCTGAGTGTAAATGTATTTGTTTCATAAAAATGATTCTACAATTAAAAATCGAAATGAAGTGACTGTAAGATGATATGAGAATTTGTGCAAATACATGATAAACAGGAGGGAAATGTTAAATATATTCTAGAAGTTATCATTTATTTGCTTAGCTTGCATTAGTATTATGGACGATTTTAGATGTCTCGCCTTCGAAAAGATGACTCAGCATCATCCGATGGAAGGGCGCCTGGACCAAGGACGTGATCGGATGTGGTCGGGGACGTGACAGGTGTTGGTCCAATGTTTTGTGTT
>NW_026903659.1:0-2436 GCF_024500385.1 Phyllopteryx taeniolatus
AACACTTTTCTGCAATCATCAGAAAGAACTTCAACAATACTTGCACTCTGTTTGCTGTGGTTGACAAGCTCACAACCCCCTCGAATCAGAGAGCTCCAGAACTCCTAACAGCAGATACATGCAATGAATTTGCTTGTTATTTTAGTGAAAAAATGCAATCCATCAGATTAAGCATCAGCACAAATCAGCAAAATTATAAAATTATACTACATCTGAACCCACCCCGGAAAAACTCAATTACCATATCAGAATTTGATACAGTTGACGAAAAAACTGTAGAGAAAACGATTCAGCAGCTGAAACCATCAACGACCTATCTTGACTCAATACCATCTGACTTTTTCAAAGCTATTGCAAAGTCTGTGCGAGCTGATTTGCAGCAAAAAATCAATTGCTCACTTCAGTCAGGCGAGTTTCCTAAAGCTCTTAAAGTAGCTGCCATTAAGCCTCTGCTAAAGAAATAGAACGCTGGATGCATCCATGTTAGCAAGCTATAGACCCATCTCAAATCTCCCTTTCTTCACCAAGATTGTTGAGAAAGTTATTTTTAATCAACTCAGCAATTTCTTGAACTTAAATTGACTTTTTGACAAATTTCAATCAGGTTTCCAAACACATCACAGTAAATAATCTGCTCTTATCAAAGTGCGAAATGATATAAGGTTGAATACTGACTCGGTCGGGAAGGTGTCAATTATTGTCTTGTTGGACCTCAGTGCGGGGTTTGATACGGTAGATCATAATATACTGCTGAACATGTTGGAAACGTGGGTAGGACTAAATGGAACAGTCCTTAAATGGTTCAGGTCCTGCTTGGAGGAAATTAGTTATTTTGTTACCATTGGAAGTGTTCAATCTCATCGAATGGCAATGACCTACGGGGTCCCTCAAGGGTCAGTTCTTGGCCCCCTTCTGTTCAGCCTGTATATGCTACCCTTTAACTTTAATCTTGACTATCATAGCTATGCAGATGACACAGTTATATCTAGCAGTGTCTCCAGATGACTACAGTTCAATTGAGGTGTTGTGTCACTGTCTAAAACAGATAAATAACTGGATGAGCCAAATTTTTCTTCAATTAAACCACAACAAAACTGAGATAATTGTTTTTGGCAATAAAGAAAAGAGGATTTCTCTTAGTAAATACCTGGAGTCACTTTCTTTAAAAACTAAAGACCAAGTCTGAAACCTTGGGGTTCTGGTAGATTCTGATCTGACTTTCAACAGTCATATCAAATCAATTACTAAAACTGCCTTCTACCATCTCAAGAACATATCCATAGTGAAGGCTCGCATGTATCAAGCAGACCAGGAGAAGCTCATCCATGCTTTTATTTCAAGTAGAATTGACTATTGTAATGCTCTTCTGACTGGACTCCGCAAAAAGAGCATTAAACAGCTGCAACTCATTCAGAATGCTGCAGCTCAGGTTCTGACCAGAACAAAGAGGTCAGATCATATTACTCCAATTCTAAAGTCTTTACACTGGCTTCCAGTCAGCTTTAGAATAGATTTTAAAGTTCTACTACTGGTCTATAAATCACTAAACGGTTTAGGTCCTGAATACATGATTGAAATGCTAATGGGATATAAAACCAGTAGGGCTCTGAGATCGACAGACTCAGGTCAAATAGTGGAGCACAGTCCAAACCAAACATGGTGAAGCAGCATTTAACTATTATGCTGCACACAAATGGAATAAGTTGCCAAAAGAAGTGACGTCAGCACCGAGTGTGAATGTTTTTAAGTCCAGGTTCAAATCTCTTCTTTTTTCTCATGCTTTTTAGAGCATTTCCACTTTTAAATGATATTTCTTGCACTGTATGCTGTTTTAATTGGTGGCTGACTGGTTGGCACATGGCGGCACGGTGGACGACTGGTTAGAGCGTCAGCCTCACAGTTCTGAGGACCCCGGTTCAATCCCCGGCCCCGCCTGTGTGGAGTTTGCATGTTCTCCCCGTGCCTGCGTGGGTTTTCTCCGGGCACTCCGGTTTCCTCCCACATCCCAAAAACATGCATGAATTGGAGACTCTAAATTGCCCGTAGGCATGACTGCGAGTGCGAATGGTTGTTTGTTCCTATGTGCCCTGCGATTGGCTGGCAACCAGTTCAGGGTGTACCCCGCCTCCTGCCCGATGACAGCTGGGATAGGCTCCAGCACGCCCGCGGCCCTAGTGAGGAGAAGCGGCTCAGAAAATGGATGGCTGGATGGATGGTTGGCACATCTGCCTCACAGTTCTGAGGACCGGGGTTCAAATCCTGACCCTGCCTGTGAGGAGTTTGCATGTTCTCCCCGTGCCTGGACGGGTTTTGTCCGGGCACTCCGGTTTCCTCCCACATCCCAAAAACATGCGTGGTAGGTTGATTGGAGACGCTAAATTGCCCATAGGTGTGAATGTGAGTGCGAATGGTTGTTTGTTTCTCTGTGCCCTTTAG
>NW_026903660.1:0-2430 GCF_024500385.1 Phyllopteryx taeniolatus
TTTAAAAAAAATTATCATAACAAATGGGAGTCAACACACACCTGCCACCATTTCAATTTTTAACTGCCCAAAAACCAACAACACATGCATTGGACCCTCCAGAAACATTATTCGCTTTCTTTACTTAAATGACTTCATAAAGAAGCTGTTTGCTGACCAGACTTAGTGATTGTGTGTGCGACACCATAAGACAACAGGGCTAATGTTGACATATCCACTGCCAAAACGACAATAGAAACATCCGCAACTTACCACAAGGTGTTTTCTCAAGTTAGAAGTGGGCTGAAATGTTCAAGTTTGGCCTGTGACAAAGCTACGCTGCATGTTAAAGCTGTTGTTTTTTGGAGTCTGTAAACACAATCGCATGGCTATGTGTGTTTTCTTTTGTTTTGCTTTGCTTTGCTTTGCTTTGCTTTTTTTTGTTTTTTTTACACCAAAATTTGTCTTTTTGATTGGCTCGCGAAGGCTACATGCCCGGCCGGTCATGCGACTGCCTTTTGTCTTCTGATTGGTGAATTGGAGTCAAATGACATGAGTGATGACAAACAGGCGACCTGTGCGGAAGTTGAAGTTGGAGTCTAAAAATAGACACGCACAGGCGCACACGCAAGAATGGATAAATAAAAGTCGCAAACGACATGACGATCATTGTAACGGAGTAAAAGTATCAATCCTTCTTCACATAAATACTCAAGTAAATGTAAAAACTATGGTGCATTTAAAGTACTCTGACAAGTACAGTTCCTCGAAAATGTTACTTGAGTAAATGTAAATGTAAATGTAGCGCGTTACTACCCACCTCTGCTCGTAACCCAAAACACTCACATCTCAAATCATCCTCATTGAAATAAATGGATATGGCATTAATCTGTTCGAGAGCCCCAAAAAAAACTATTTTCTGTTTAATTTTTCAATTAGAAAATAGCAATCTATGCTATTTTACTTTATAAAAAGATATAGTAATTCCATAATTTAATGGAATGTAAAGAAATATTTTGCGCAAAATGATAAACAACCCTTTATTGTTTTTTATGTTTAGTGTGAGATTTAAACTTCAAAGGGGAGTGGCAGAAAAACAGATTGAAGCGTCTTTTAAAGAACTGATCAATCTCTGCCAAACTGCTGCTTGTTGTGCTTATTGTAAAGTTCATTGCCACCATAGCTGACACTCATAACTCATTTTTGTTCCCAAAACAAGACAATATATCATGCATCATAATCACTATACATACGTAGGAGTCTTTTGAAGAATTTATTCACAAATTATGGTGGAAAACCAGTATTATATTTGGTCACCTCCAAACAAGCAAGATTTCTGGCTCTCACAGACCTGTAACTTCTTCTTCAAGAGGCCCCTTTGTCCTCCACTCGTTACCTGTATTAATGGCACCTTGTTTAAACTCGTTATCAGTACAAAAGACACCTGTCCACAACCTCAAACAGTCACACTCCAAACTCCACTATGGCCAAGACCAAAGAGAAGTCAAAGGACAGCAGAAAAAAAATTGTAGACCTGCACTAGGCTGGTAAAACTGAATCTGCAATAGGTAAGCAGCTTGGTGTGAAGAACTGTGGGAGCAATTATTAGAAAATGGAAGACATAGAAGACCACTGATAATTTTCTTCGATCTGGGGCACCACGCAAGATCAAAGGTCAAAATGATCACAAGAACAGTGAGCAAAAATCTCAGAACCACACGGGGGGACCTAGTGAATGACCCGCAGGGAGCTGGAACCAAAATAATAAATACCCGTCTGAAGTTCGCTGGAGAGCATTTGGAGGATCCAGAAGAGGATTGGGAGAATGTCATATGGTCAGATGAAACCAAAATAGAACTTTTTGGTAAAACCTAAACTTGCAGTGTTTGAAAGAAAAAGAATGCCGAGTTGCATCCAAAGAACACCATACCTACTGTGAAGAATGGTCGTGGAAACATCATGCTTTGGGGCTGTTTTTCAGCAAAGGGACCAGGACGACTGCTCCATGTATAGGAAAGAATGAATGGGGCCATGTATCGTGAGTTTTTGAGTGAAAACCTCCTTCCATCAGCAAGGGCATTGAAGATATAACGTGGCTGGGTCGTTCAGCATGACGATGATCCCAAACACACTGCCCGGGCAACGAAGGAGTGGCTTTGTAAGAAGCATTTCAAGGTCCTGGAGTGGCCGAGCCACTCTCCAGATCTCAACCCCATAGAAAATCTTTGGAGGGAGTTGAAAGTCTGTGTTGCCCAGCGACAGCCCCAAAACATCAGTGATCTAGAGGAGATCTGCATGGAGGAATGGGCCAAAACACCAGCAAGAGTGTGTGAAAACCTTGTGAAGACTTAGAGAAAACATTTGACCTCTGTCATTGGCAACAAAGGGTATATAACAAAGTATTGAGATGAACTTTTGTTATATACCAAATCCTTATTTTCCACCATAATC
>NW_026903661.1:0-2420 GCF_024500385.1 Phyllopteryx taeniolatus
CCTCCCTCTCCGCCGCGCCCTCCCCCCCCCTCCGCCGCGCAGAGCCGCTCGCGACCGGGTCGGGGTGCGCCCGGACGAAGGGCGCCCCCTCTCCGGACTCGCACCGCATGTCCGTGGGGAGCCTGGTGCTAAATGACTTGCAGACGACCTGATTCTGGGTCAGGGTTTCGTGCGTAGCAGAGCAGCTCCCTCGCTGCGATCTATTGAAAGTCAGCCCTCGATCCAAGTTTTTGTCGGCCGGACCTGACGCGTGCCGGGCTACCAGGGGCTGGGCCGGAAGCTCGGGTGTGAGGCCCGTGCGGGAAGGGAGAGCTCCATGCTGGAAGGGAGAGCTCCATGCTGGAAGGGAGAGCTCCATGCTTGATGCCAGAAGTCCATGCGGGAAGTCGGAGCTCCCTTCCGGGCGTCAGATAAGACGCTTCAGAGCTCCATGCTGGAAGGGAGAGCTCCATGCTGGAAGGGAGAGCTCCATGCTTGATGCCAGAGGTCCATGCTTGATGCCAGAGGTCCATGCGGGAAGTCGGAGCTCCCTTCCGGGCGTCAGATCAGACGCTTCAGAGCTCCATGCTGGAAGGGAGAGCTCCATGCTGGAAGGGAGAGCTCCATGCTTGATGCCAGAGGTCCATGCTTGATGCCAGAGGTCCATGCGGGAAGTCGGAGCTCCCTTCCGGGCGTCAGATCAGACGCTTCAGAGCTCCATGCTGGAAGGGAGAGCTCCATGCTGGAAGGGAGAGCTGTCGGAGCTCCCTTCCGGGCGTCGGATCAGACGCTTCAGAGCTCCATGCTGGAAGGGAGAGCTCCATGCTGGAAGGGAGAGCTCCATGCTTGATGCCAGAGGTCCATGCTTGATGCCAGAGGTCCATGCGGGAAGTCGGAGCTCCCTTCCGGGCGTCAGATCAGACGCTTCAGAGCTCCATGCTGGAAGGGAGAGCTCCATGCTGGAAGGGAGAGCTCCATGCGAGAGTCATGTCGGAGCTCCCTTCCGGGCGTCGGATCAGACGCTTCAGAGCTCCATGCTGGAAGGGAGAGCTCCATGCTGGAAGGGAGAGCTCCATGCTTGATGCCAGAGGTCCATGCTTGATGCCAGAGGTCCATGCGGGAAGTCGGAGCTCCCTTCCGGGCGTCAGATCAGACGCTTCAGAGCTCCATGCTGGAAGGGAGAGCTCCATGCTGGAAGGGAGAGCTCCATGCTTGATGCCAGAGTCATGCGGGAGTCGGAGCTCCCTCCGGGCGTCAGATCAGACGCTTCAGAGCTCCATGCTGGAAGGGAGAGCTCCATGCTGGAAGGGAGAGCTCCATGCTTGATGCCAGAGGTCCATGCTTGATGCCAGAAGTCCATGCGGGAAGTCGGAGCTCCCTTCCGGGCGTCAGATCAGACGCTTCAGAGCTCCATGCTGGAAGGGAGAGCTCCATGCTGGAAGGGAGAGCTCCATGCTTGATGCCAGAAGTCCATGCGGGAAGTCGGAGCTCCCTTCCGGGCGTCAGATAAGACGCTTCAGAGCTCCATGCTGGAAGGGAGAGCTCCATGCTGGAAGGGAGAGCTCCATGCTTGATGCCAGAGGTCCATGCTTGATGCCAGAGGTCCATGCGGGAAGTCGGAGCTCCCTTCCGGGCGTCAGATCAGACGCTTCAGAGCTCCATGCTGGAAGGGAGAGCTCCATGCTGGAAGGGAGAGCTCCATGCTTGATGCCAGAGGTCCATGCTTGATGCCAGAGGTCCATGCGGGAAGTCGGAGCTCCCTTCCGGGCGTCAGATCAGACGCTTCAGAGCTCCATGCTGGAAGGGAGAGCTCCAAGCTGGAAGGGAGAGCTCCAAGCTGGAAGGGAGAGCTCCATGCTGGAAAGTGATGCTCCTTGCTGGTGCGAGCGACCCAAGTAGTCATCTTCCCATTCAAATGAATGGAGTTTCTACCAGAGGCAGTTTCGCGTGTGAAGTACCGATTTCGGTCGTGTGGGGCGCTGTAGTCATCCCTTCCTCCATACCTCAGTGTGGTGGCTTCGGCTGTCCAAGTCTTTGCCGCTCCATGTCAGATCAGACGCTTCAGAGCTCCATGCTGGAAGGGAGAGCTCCATGCTTGATGCCAGAGGTCCATGCTTGATGCCAGAGGTACATTGCGGGAAGTCGGAGCTCCCTACCGGGCGTCAGATCAGACGCTTCAGAGCTCCATGCTGGAAGGGAGATCTCCATGCTGGAAGGGAGAGCTGTCGGAGCTCCCTTCCGGGCGTCGGATCAGACGCTTCAGAGCTCCATGCTGGAAGGGAGATCTCCATGCTGGAAGGGAGAGCTCCATGCTTGATGCCAGAGGTCCATGCTTGATGCCAGAGGTCCATGCGGGAAGTCGGAGCTCCCTTCCGGGCGTCAGATCAGACGCTTCAGAGCTCCATGCTGGAAGGGAGAGCTCCATGCTGGAAGGGAGAGCT
>NW_026903662.1:0-2419 GCF_024500385.1 Phyllopteryx taeniolatus
GTCATGTTACAATTTTGTCAAGGCCTACTACTGGAGCGAAACCGAGAGCTTTGACGCTCGCCGTTCGGCCCACGACCTCCGAGAGACTTGGAAAAGGGCTCTCCTGAAAGCTGGATTCCCACGGATCGTTTGTGTCAAATCTTAGCTTACTAGCTCAAAGCAAGCGCTAAAAAGTCCTGCCAAAATCACATCGGTCGTCATGTTACATTAGTCAAAGGCCTACTACTGGAGCGAAACCGAGAGCTTTGACGCTCGCCGTTCGGCCCACGACCTCCGAGAGGCTTGAAAGAGGCCTCCCTGAAAGCTGGATTCCCACCCATTGTTTGTTTTAAAATCTAGCCCACTATGCTCAAAAGCAAGCGCTAAAAAGTCCTGCCAAAATCACATCGGTCGTCATGTTACAATTTAGTCATTAGGCCTACTACTGGAGCGAAACCGCTAGAGCTTGGACGCTCGCCGTTCGGCCCCACGACCTCCGAGAGGCTTCTTGGAAGAGCTACGCGGAAAGCCCTGAACACTCGGCCCGGGCGTGGATTCCCACCGAGCGTTTGTGTCTAACTATAGCCCACTATGCTCAAATAAGTAGCAAGCGCTCAAACGTCCTGCCGAGAAAATATCACACACATACGGTTCGTCAGGTTACAATTTATGGCTCAAAGGCCCCGCGCATACTCCTCTGCGAATGTGATCGAGACAACCCCGTGCGAGCACATTATTGACGCGGACCTCCGCGCGGCCGCTGTCGTCGGCCTGTGACGTTGTTAGCGCGCCACAACCTCCGTTGTAGTGCTGGAAGAGGCCGTGTCGCTCTCCCGGGTGAATAGCTGGTGTCCCACGATCGTTGCTTCTATCGTTGAGCCACTAGCTCAAAAGCACTAAAAGAAGCGCTACTTCCTTATATAGCGCCTTTAAAAGTCTCCTGCCATAAAATCACATCGGTGTGCTCGTCATGTTTGTCAATTTAGTCAAAGGCCCCGATACTGGAGCGAAACCGAGAGCTTTGACGCTCGCCTGTTCGGCCCCACGACCTCCGAGAGGCTTGGAAAGGCCTCCCTGAAAGCTGGATTCCCACCGATTGTTTGTTTAAAATCTAAGCCCACTATCTCAAAAGCAAGCGCTAAAAAGTCCTGCCAAAATCACATCGGTCGTCATGTTACAATTTAGTCAAAGGCCTACTACTGGTGCGAAACCGAGAGCTTTGACGCTCGCCGTTTCGGCCCCGACGACCTCTCGAGAGTCTTGGAAGAAGCCTCCCCCTGAAAGCCTGGATTCCCACCGATCGTTTGTATCAAATATTCGACCACTAGCTGAAAAGGCAGCGCCTAAAAACGTACTGCCAACAAGTCACAATAGTGTCGTCATGTTACCATATAGTCAAAGGCCCTACTACTGGAGCGAAACCGAGAGCTTGACCGCCTCGCCGGTCTCCCCTCGTCCTCCGAGAGGCTTGGAAGAGGCCTTCCCCCTGAAAGCTGTATTCCCACCGATCGTTTGTTTAAAATCTAAGCCACTATCTCAAAAGCAAGCGCTAAAAAGTCCTGCCAAAAATCACATCGGTACGTCATGTTACAATTTATGTCAAGTCCTACTACTGGGTGCGAAACCGAGAGCTTTGACGCTCTGCCGTTCGGCCCCACGACCTCCGAGAGCTTGGAAGAGGCCTCCCTGAAAGCTGGATTCCACCGATCGTTTGTATCAAATCTTAGCCCACTAGCTGAAAAGAAGCGCTAAAAAGTCCTGCCAAAATCACATCAGGTCGTCATGTTACAATTTAGTCAAAGCCTACTACTGGAGCGAAACCGAGAGCTTTGACGCTCGCCGTTCGGCCCCACGACCTCCGAGAGGCTTGGAAGAGGCCTCCCCTGAAGCTGGATTCCCACCGATCGTTTGTTCAAATCTTAGCCCACTAGCTCAAAAGGAAGCGCTAAAAGTCCTGCCAAAATCACATCGTCGTCATGTTACAATTAGTCAAAGGCCTACTACTGGAGCGAAACCGAGAGCTTTGACGCTCGCCGTTCGGCCCCACGACCTCCGAGAGGCTGAAGAGGCCTCCCCTGAAAGCTGATTCCCACCGATCGTTTGTTTCAAATCTTAGCCCACTAGCTCAAAAGCAAGCGCTAAAAAGTCCTGCCAAAATCACATAGGTCGTCATGTTACAATTTAGTCAAAGGCCTACTACTGGAGCGAAACCGAGAGCTTTGACGCTCGCCGTTCGGCCCCACAGACCTCCGAGAGCTTGGAAGAGGCCTCCCCTGAAAGCTGGATTCCCACCGATCGTTTGTTCAAATCTTAGCCACTAGCTCAAAAGCAAGCGCTAAAAAGTCCTGCCAAAATCACATCGGTCGTCATGTTACAATTTAGTCAAAGGCCTACTACTGGAGCGAAACCGAGAGCTTTGACGCTCGCCGTTCGGGCCCCC
>NW_026903663.1:0-2413 GCF_024500385.1 Phyllopteryx taeniolatus
CTCTGGCATCAAGCATGGACCTCTGGCATCAAGCATGGAGCTCTCCCTTCCAGCATGGAGCTCTCCCTTCCAGCATGGAGATCTCCCTTCCAGCATGGAGCTCTGAAGCGTCTGATCCGACGCCCGGAAGGGAGCTCCGACAGCTCTCCCTTCCAGCATGGAGATCTCCCTTCCAGCATGGAGCTCTGAAGCGTCTGATCCGACGCCCGGAAGGGAGCTCCGACAGCTCTCCCTTCCAGCATGGAGATCTCCCTTCCAGCATGGAGCTCTGAAGCGTCTGATCTGACGCCCGGTAGGGAGCTCCGACTTCCCGCAATGTACCTCTGGCATCAAGCATGGACCTCTGGCATCAAGCATGGACCTCTGGCATCAAGCATGGAGCTCTGAAGCGTCTGATCCGACGCCCGGAAGGGAGCTCCGACTTCCCGCAATGTACCTCTGGCATCAAGCATGGACCTCTGGCATCAAGCATGGACCTCTGGCATCAAGCATGGAGCTCTCCCTTCCAGCATGGAGCTCTCCCTTCCAGCATGGAGATCTCCCTTCCAGCATGGAGCTCTGAAGCGTCTGATCTGACGCCCGGTAGGGAGCTCCGATAGCTCTCCCTTCCAGCATGGAGATCTCCCTTCCAGCATGGAGCTCTGAAGCGTCTGATCCGACGCCCGGAAGGGAGCTCCGACAGCTCTCCCTTCCAGCATGGAGCTCTCCCTTCCAGCATGGAGCTCTGAAGCGTCTTATCTGACGCCCGGAAGGGAGCTCCGACTTCCCGCATGGACTTCTGGCATCAAGCATGGAGCTCTCCCTTCCAGCATGGAGCTCTCCCTTCCAGCATGGAGCTCTGAAGCGTCTGATCTGACGCCCGGAAGGGAGCTCCGACTTCCCGCATGGACCTCTGGCATCAAGCATGGACCTCTGGCATCAAGCATGGAGCTCTCCCTTCCAGCATGGAGATCTCCCTTCCAGCATGGAGCTCTGAAGCGTCTGATCTGACGCCCGGTAGGGAGCTCCGACTTCCCGCAATGTACCTCTGGCATCAAGCATGGAGCTCTCCCTTCCAGCATGGAGCTCTCCCTTCCAGCATGGAGCTCTGAAGCGTCTGATCTGACGCCCGGAAGGGAGCTCCGACTTCCCGCATGGACCTCTGGCATCAAGCATGGACCTCTGGCATCAAGCATGGAGCTCTCCCTTCCAGCATGGAGCTCTCCCTTCCAGCATGGAGCTCTGAAGCGTCTTATCTGACGCCCGGAAGGGAGCTCCGACTTCCCGCATGGACTTCTGGCATCAAGCATGGAGCTCTCCCTTCCAGCATGGAGCTCTCCCTTCCAGCATGGAGCTCTGAAGCGTCTGATCTGACGCCCGGAAGGGAGCTCCGACTTCCCGCATGGACCTCTGGCATCAAGCATGGACCTCTGGCATCAAGCATGGAGCTCTCCCTTCCAGCATGGAGATCTCCCTTCCAGCATGGAGCTCTGAAGCGTCTGATCTGACGCCCGGTAGGGAGCTCCGACTTCCCGCAATGTACCTCTGGCATCAAGCATGGAGCTCTCCCTTCCAGCATGGAGCTCTCCCTTCCAGCATGGAGCTCTGAAGCGTCTGATCTGACGCCCGGAAGGGAGCTCCGACTTCCCGCATGGACCTCTGGCATCAAGCATGGACCTCTGGCATCAAGCATGGAGCTCTCCCTTCCAGCATGGAGCTCTCCCTTCCAGCATGGAGCTCTGAAGCGTCTTATCTGACGCCCGGAAGGGAGCTCCGACTTCCCGCATGGACTTCTGGCATCAAGCATGGAGCTCTCCCTTCCAGCATGGAGCTCTCCCTTCCAGCATGGAGCTCTGAAGCGTCTTATCTGACGCCCGGAAGGGAGCTCCGACTTCCCGCATGGACTTCTGGCATCAAGCATGGAGCTCTCCCTTCCAGCATGGAGCTCTCCCTTCCAGCATGGAGCTCTGAAGCGTCTGATCTGACGCCCGGAAGGGAGCTCCGACTTCCCGCATGGACCTCTGGCATCAAGCATGGACCTCTGGCATCAAGCATGGAGCTCTCCCTTCCAGCATGGAGATCTCCCTTCCAGCATGGAGCTCTGAAGCGTCTGATCCGACGCCCGGAAGGGAGCTCCGACAGCTCTCCCTTCCAGCATGGAGATCTCCCTTCCAGCATGGAGCTCTGAAGCGTCTGATCCGACGCCGGAAGGGAGCTCCGACAGCTCTCCCTTCCAGCATGGAGCTCTCCCTTCCAGCATGGAGCTCTGAAGCGTCTGATCTGACGCCCGGTAGGGAGCTCCGACTTCCCGCAATGTACCTCTGGCATCAAGCATGGACCTCTGGCATCAAGCATGGAGCTCTCCCTTCCAGCATGGAGCTCTCCCTTCCAGCATGGAGATCTCCCTTCCAGCATGGAGCTCTGAAGCGTCTGA
>NW_026903664.1:0-2409 GCF_024500385.1 Phyllopteryx taeniolatus
AACGAAGTTCACCAAGTTGGCGCGCTGGGCCATCCTCACAAATATTCCTCGTGTTGTTTCGTGGCAGTGTAGGGCAGAAACAATGATAACACCCTAGTTGTACCAATTTTTGTAACAAAAGTCCCAAAATGTAACAAAGTACCCCTTATGGAGCTCCGGAGGTCACGCAGAGCATCTTGCACTAAGTCCCAGCAAAGTCCCAGCATGGATCCCAAAATGTGAAAAAGTACGAAAGAACGCGATCATTCCTTGAAGTTGTCGGTCAAATCAGGATACAATAGAGAGCACTTTATCTCACTGAGAAATAGGGTAGTGAAAGAAATAAGAAAATCTAAAGCTGACTTTTTCATTACTGCTCTGAATAGTGCGAAGGGAAATTCAAAAATAACCTGGAATTATTTTAAAAAACTATTGGGTGTTACACAAATAACAAAACAAAACTAATGCAAATTCAATTAAATGGAAACATCCTGACGGAACCTCAAGTGATGGCTGATGCTTTTAACAACTACTTCATTGAATCTGTGTCAGAAATATCTTCTAAGTTTGCAGTAAAACAAATGAAGGAATACCCTGCATTGTCTACAACGCAGTTCTTTACTATTACAAATATTACTGAGACCAAAGTTATCGATTTAATTCATTCACTCAAACCATCTAAGGCAAATGATGTTTTTGGAATGGACACGAGCATGCTCAAAGATCTAGGTTCAACTCTTGCTCCTCCTATTGCCTCAATCATTAATCTTTCAATTTCATCTGGTCACTTTCCAAAGGCCTGGAAATCTGCTATTGTTACCCCTGTCTTTAAATCCGGTGACTCAACTTCTCTGAATAACTACCGACCTATAAGCATTCTTCCGGCCATTTCCAAAGTTGCAGAAAAATGGCTGTCAGAGCAGATTGTCCATTATTTAATCAGCAGCTCCCCCTCTCTCCACGCCATGCAGTTTGGTTTCAGATCCAAGCATTCCACTGAAATGGCTACATGCCTCTTCATTGAGAAAATAAAATCTTCTCTCGACAAGGGTGGAGTTGTAGGGGCGGTGTTCTTGGACCTCAGGAAAGCTTTTGATACAGTAAATCACTCTGTTCTTCTTACCAAGCTCTCAAAATTTAACTTCTCTCGCAAAGCTGTGAGCTGGATTGAATCATATCTGCATGACCGAACACAATCTGTATCAGTTAACAACTGCAGATCAGAGTCTCTTAGGCTAACCTCTGGAGTCCCTCAGGGATCAATATTGGGCCCCCTTTTATTTAGTCTTTATATCAACGATTTGCCCACTGTTTGCTCTGAAGCAGAGTGCGTAATGTATGCAGACGACACAGTTTTCTTTGTTCATGGTCGCTCCAAAGATACTGTTGCTGCTAAACTCACTAATACAATGTCCTGTGTCACAACTTGGTTGCAGGAGTGCTGTCTACAGCTAAACGTTTCTAAAACTGTAGGCATGTATTTCACTAAAACAAATAGAGTATCACCTGACCCCGACATACTTGTTAATGGAGAAAAAATGCAAATTGTCAGCCAATACAAATATCTTGGGTTAATAATAGATTCACAGCTTTCCTTTAAAGCCCATATTGACAAATTGTGTAAAAATATCAAATTAAACCTCGCAAATTTTCGTGCAATTCGGAATGAAATGTCAACTGAAGCTGCAAAAATTTACCTGCATTCGATGATTCTTAGTCACTTTAACTATTGCATAACCAGTTGGTCCCAGGCTGGTCAGAATGCAAAAAAAACCATTGGAAGTTTTGTACAAACAAGTAATTAAAGTGATGGATAAAAAACCAAGGCACTATCATCACTGTGCAATTTTAAAAAAATACAGTCTTTTAAACTGGGACCGTCTTCACATATTTGCAGATTTAAATTTGATTTATAAAGTACTGCATGATTTGGCCCCAGCTCCTCTGGCTGAGTTCATCAGCCAAAGAAACAGCTCTGAGCGTGTCACTCGAGGCTCTGTCAGAGGTGACTGTCTCATTCCTCTGCGCAGGAGCACTTTCAGTAAGTCAGCCTGGTCAGTGAGGAGCGCTGGTGAGTGGAACTCAGTACCTAAGGAGGTTAAACTGCTTACAACATACAAGGCCTTCACAAAAAAACTGAAAATGTGGCTAGTTAACACCTATAGCTGCCAACACTAAAAGACAAGTATGTTATGTTGTCTTTTTGTTATGATCAAAAAAATTATGGTTTTATTCTCTCTTAATAGTATAGTTTGATTATGTATCCTGTATTATATTGTCTTGTAGATGTATTTTACTGCTTTTTTACATCATGGCCAGGGGACTACAGATGAAAACTAGCCTTCTGGCTAATTCTGGCTTTTTTAACCATGTGTACTTCATGTGTTTTATGAAATTGCATTGTCCCCTTTCAAAAATAAACTGAAACTG
>NW_026903665.1:0-2403 GCF_024500385.1 Phyllopteryx taeniolatus
TCTTCTTCTTTTCCTTTCGGCTTGTCCCGTTAGGGGTCGCCACAGCGTGTCATCCTTTTCCATGAGAGCCTATCTCCTGCATCCTCCTCTCGAACACCAACTGCCATCATGTCTTCCCTCACGACATCCATCAACCTTCTCTTTGGTCTTCCTCTAGCTCTCTTGCCTGGCAGCTCCATCCTCATCATCCTTCTACCAATATACTCACTCTCTCTCCTCTGGACGTGTCCAAACCATTGAAGTCTGCTCTCTCTAACTTTGTCTCCAAAACATCGAACCTTGGCTGTCCCTCTGATGAGCTCATTTCTAATTTTATCCAACCTGGTCACTCCGAGAGCGAACCTCACATCTTCATTTCCGCCACCTCCAGCTCTGCTTCCTGTTGTCTCTTCAGTGCCACTGTCTCTAATCCATACATCATGGCTGGCCTCACCACTGTTTTATAAACTTTGCCCTTCATCCTAGCAGAGACTCTTCTGTCACATAACACACCTGACACCTTCCTCCACCCGTTCCAACCTGCTTGGACCCGTTTCTTCACTTCCTGACCACACTCACCATTGCTCTGGACGGTTGACCCCAAGTATTTAAAGTCCTCCACCCTTGCTATCTCTTCTCCCTGTAGCCTCATTCTTCCCCATCACTCCCTCTCATTCATGCACATATATTCTGTTTTACTTCGGCTAATCTTCATTCCTCTTCTTTCCAGTGCATGCCTCCATCTTTCTAACTGTTCCTCCAGCTGCTCCCTGCTTTCACTGCAGATCACAATGTCATCTGCAAACATCATGGTCCACGGGGATTCCAGTCTAACCTCATCTGTCAGCCTATCCATCACCACTGCAAAAAGGAAGGGGCTCAGGGCTGATCCCTGATGCAGTCCCACGTCCACCTTAAATTCGTCTGTCACACCTACAGCACACCTCACCGCTGTTCTGCTGCCCTCGTACATGTCCTGTATTATTCTAACATACTTCTCTGCCACTCCAGACTTCCGCATGCAGTACCACAGTTCCTCTCTGGGTACTCTGTCATAGGCTTTCTCTTGATCTACAAAGACACAATGTAGCTCCTTCTGACCTTCTCTGTACTTTTCCATCAACATCCTCAAGGCAAATAATGCATCTGTGGTACTCTTTCTAGGCATGAAACCATACTGTTGCTCGCAAATACTCACTTCTGTCCTGAGTCTAGCCTCCACTACTCTTTCCCATAACTTCATTGTGTGGCTCATCAACTTTATTCCTCTATAGTTGCCACAGCTCTGCACATCACCTTTGTTCTTAAAATGGGCACCAGTACACTTTTCCTCATTCCTCAGGCATCTTCTCACGCACTAGATATTCTATTGAACAAGCTGGTCAAAACTCCACAGCCACCTCTCCTGATGCTTCCATCCTCCACAGGAATGTCATCAGGACCAACTGCTTTCCATTTTTCATTCTCTTTAATGCCTTTCTAACTTCCCCTTACTAATCATTGCCACTTCCTGGTCCACACACTTGCCTCTTCTACTCTCCTTCTCTATCATTTTCCTCATTCATCAACTCCTCGAAGTATTCTTTCATCTACCTAGCACACTGCTGGCACCAGTCAACATATTTCCATCTCTATCCTTAATCACCCTAACCTGCTGCACATCCTTCCCATCTCTATCCCTCTGTCTGGCCAGCCTGTATAGATCCTTTTCTCCTTCTTTAGTGTCCAACCTGCCATACATGTCATCATATGCCTCTTGTTTGCCTTTGCCACCTCTACCTTTGCCCTGTGTCGCATCTCAATGTATTCCTTTCGCCTCTCCTCGGTCCTCTCAGTGTCCCACTTCTTCTTAGCTAACCGTTTTCTTGTATGATTTCTGTACTGTGAGGTTCCACCACCAAGTCTCCTTCTCTCCTTTCCTGCCAGAAGATACACAAGTACTCTCCTGCCTGCTTCTCTGATCACCTTGGCTGCAGTGGTCCAGTCTTCTGGAAGCTCTTCCCGTCCACCGAGAGCCTGTATCACCTCTTCCGAAAAGCTGCACAACACTATGTCCTGTCTCAGCTTCCACACATGGTTCTCTGTCTCTGCTTTGTCTTCCTAATTTTCCTCCCCACCACCAGAGTCATCTTACACCCCATCCTATGCTGTCTAGCCACACTCTCCCCTACCACTACCTTACAGTGGTAACCTCCTTCAGATTAATCGTCTGCACAGATGTAATCCACCTGTGTGCTTCTACCTCGCTCTTGTAGGTCACCCTATTGTTCGTGCCTCTTCTGGAAAAAAGTGTTCACTACAGCCATTTGCATCCTTGTTGCAAAGTCTACCACCATCTGTCCCTCCAAGTTCCTTTCCTGGATACGTACTACCCATCACTTCTTTCATCACCTTTTCCCTCACCCACATGTCCATTACATCTGC
>NW_026903666.1:0-2394 GCF_024500385.1 Phyllopteryx taeniolatus
CGCTTGCTTTTGAGCTATGGGCTAGATTTGAAACAAACGATCGGTGGGATCCAGCTTTCAGGGGAGGCCTCTTCCAAGCTCTCGGAGGTCGTGGGGCCGAACGGCGAGCGTCAAAGCACTCGGTTTCGCTCCAGTAGTAGGCTTTGACTATTGTAACATGACGACCTTTGTGATTTTGGCATGGACTTTTAAGCGCTTCTTTTGAGCTAGTGGGCTAAGATTTGAAACAAACGATCGGTGGGAATCAGCTTTCAGGGGAGGCCTCTTCCAGCCTCTCGAGGTATCGTGGGGCCGAACGGCGAGCGTCAAAGCACTCGGTTTCGCTCCAGTAGTAGTGCCTTTGACTAAATTGTAACATGACGACCGATGTGATTTTGGCAGGACTTTTTAGCGCTTGCTTTTGAGCTAGTGGGCTAAGATTTAAAAACAAACGATCGGTGGGAATCCAGCTTTCAGGGGAGCCTCTTCCAAGCTCTCGGAGGTCGTGGGGCCGAACGGCGAGCGTCAAAGCTCTCGGTTTCGCTCCAGTAGTAGGCCTTTGACTAAATTGTAACATGACGACCGATGTGATTTGGCAGGACTTTTAGCGCTTTCCTTTTGAGCTAGTGGGCTAAGATTTGAAACAAACGATCGGTGGGAATCCAGCTTTCAGGGGAGAGCCTCTTCCAAGCCTATCGGAGGTCGTGGGCCGAACGGCGAGCGTCAAGCTCTCTGTTTCGCTCCAGTAGTAGGGCCTTTGACTAAATTGTAACATGGACGACCTATGTGATTTGGCAGGACTTTTAGCGCTTCCTTTTGAGCTAGTGGGCTAAGATTTGAAACAAACGATCGGTGGGAATCCAGCTTTCAGGGAGGCCTCTTCCAAGCCCTCTCGGAGGTCGTGGGCCGAACGGCGAGCGTCACAGCTCTCGTTTCGCTCCAGTAGTAGGCCTTTGACTATATTGTACATGACGACCGATGTGATTTTGGCAGGACTTTTAGCGCTTGCTTTGAGCTAGTGGGCTAGATTTGGAAACAAACGATCGGTGGGAATCCAGCTTTCAGGGGAGGCCTCTTCCAAGCCTCTCGGAGTGTGGGGCCGAACGGCGAGCGTCAAAGCACTCGGTTTCGCTCCAGTAGTAGGCCATTTGACTAATTGTAACATGACGACCTATGTGATTTTGGCAGGACTTTTAGCGCTTGCGTTTGAGCTAGTGGGCTAAGATTTGAAACAACGATCGGTGGGATCCAGCTTTCAGGGGAGGCTCTTCCAAGCCCTCACGAGGTCGTGGGGCCGAACGGCGACGTCAAAGCTCTCCGTTTCGCTCCAGTCGTAGGCCTTTGACTAAATTGTAACATGACGACCGATGTGATTTTGGCAGGACTTTTTCTAGCGCTTGCTTTTGAGCTAGTGGGCTAAGATTTGAAACAAACGATCGGTGGGGAATCCAGCTTTCAGGGAGGCCTCTTCCAAGCCTCTCGGAGGTTGTGGGGCCGAACGGCGAGCGTCAAAGCACTCGGTTTCGCTCCAGTAGTAGGCCTTTGACTAAATTGTAACATGACGACCTATGTGATTTTGGCAGGACTTTTTAGCGCTTGCTTTTGAGCTAGTGGGCTAAGATTTGAAAACTAACGATCGTGGGAATCCACTTTCAGAGGCTCTTCCAAGCCTACTCGGGAGGTCGTGGGGCCGAACGGCGAGCGTCAAAGCTCTCGGTTTCGCTCCAGTAGTAGGCCATTTGACTAAATTGTAACATGACGACCTTGTGATTTTGGCAGGACTTTTTAGCGCTTACTTTTGAGCTAGTGGGCTAGATTTGAAACAAACAATCGGTGGGATCCAGCTTTTCAGGGGAGGCCTCTTCCAAGCCTCTCGGAGGTCGTGGGGCCGAACGGCGAGCGTCAAAGCTCTCGGTTTCGCTCCAGTAGTAGGCCTTTGACTAAATTGTAACATGACAACCGATGTGATTTTGGCAGGACTTTTTTAGCGCTTACTTTTGAGCTAGTGGGCTATAGATTTGAAACAAACGATATCGATGGGAATCCAGCTTTCAGGGGAGGTCCTTCCAAGCCTCTCGGAGGTCGTGGTTGGGCCGAACCGTGCGATCGTCCTCAACGCTCTCGTTTCGCTCCAGTAGTAGCCTTGACTAAATTGTAACATGACGACCGATGTGATTTATGGCAGGACTTCTTTAAGCGCTTCCTTTGAGCTAGGGGCTAAGATTTTGAACAAACGATCGGTGGATCCAGCTTTCAGGGGAGGCCTCTCCAAGCCCTCTCGGAGGTCGTGGGGCCGACCGGCTATCGTCAAAGCCTCCGGTTTCGCTCCAGTAGAAGGCCTTTATGACTAAAATTGTAACAGACTACGATGGGTGAGTGGCAGGACCAGTTTAGCGCTTGTCAGTGAGCTAGTGG
>NW_026903667.1:0-2392 GCF_024500385.1 Phyllopteryx taeniolatus
TCCATGCTTGATGCCAGAGGTCCATGCTTGATGCCAGAGGTACATTGCGGGAAGTCGGAGCTCCCCTTCCGGGCGTCGGATCAGACGCTTCAGAGCTCCATGCTTGATGCCAGAGGTCCATGCTTGATGCCAGAGGTCCATGCTTGATGCCAGAGGTACATTGCGGGAAGTCGGAGCTCCCTACCGGGCGTCAGATCAGACGCTTCAGAGCTCCATGCTGGAAGGGAGATCTCCATGCTGGAAGGGAGAAGCTGTCGGAGCTCCCTTCCGGGCGTCGGATCAGACGCTTCAGAGCTCCATGCTGGAAGGGAGATCTCCATGCTGGAAGGGAGAGCTGTCGGAGCTCCCTTCCGGGCGTCGGATCAGACGCTTCAGAGCTCCATGCTGGAAGGGAGATCTCCATGCTGGAAGGGAGAGCTCCATGCTGGAAGGGAGAGCTCCATGCTTGATGCCAGAGGTCCATGCTTGATGCCAGAGGTACATTGCGGGAAGTCGGAGCTCCCTACCGGGCGTCAGATCAGACGCTTCAGAGCTCCATGCTGGAAGGAGGAGCTCCATGCTGGAAGGGAGAGCTGTCGGAGCTCCCTTCCGGCCGTCGGATCAGACGCTTCAGAGCTCCATGCTGGAAGGGAGATCTCCATGCTGGAAGGAGAGCTGTCGGAGCTCCCTTCCGGGCGTCGGATCAGACGCTTCAGAGCTCCATGCTGGAAGGGAGATCTCCATGCTGGAAGGGAGAGCTCCATGCTTGATGCAGAGGTCCATGCTTGATGCCAGAGGTCCATGCGGGAAGTCGGAGCTCCCTTCCGGGCGTCAGATCAGACGCTTCAGAGCTCCATGCTGGAAGGGAGAGCTCCATGCTGGAAGGGAGAGCTCCATGCTTGATGCCAGAAGTCCATGCGGGAAGTCGGGCTCCCTTCCGGGGCGTCAGATAAGACGCTTCAGAGCTCCATGCTGGAAGGGAGAGCTCCATGCTGGAAGGGAGAGCTCCATGCTTGATGCCAGAAGTCCATGCGGGAAGTCGGAGCTCCCTTCGGGCGTCAGATAAGACGCTTCAGAGCTCCATGCTGGAAGGGAGAGCTCCATGCTGGAAGGGAGAGCTCCATGCTTGATGCCAGAGGTCCATGCTTGATGCCAGAGGTCCATGCGGGAAGTCGGAGCTCCCTTCCGGGCGTCAGATCAGACGCTTCAGAGCTCCATGCTGGAAGGGAGAGCTCCATGCTGGAAGGGAGAGCTCCATGCTTGATGCCAGAGGTACATTGCGGGAAGTCGGAGCTCCCTACCGGGCGTCAGATCAGACGCTTCAGAGCTCCATGCTGGAAGGAGATCTCCATGCTGGAAGGGAGAGCTCCATGCTTGATGCCAGAGGTCCATGCTTGATGCCAGAGGTCCATGCGGGAAGTCGGAGCTCCCTTCCGGGCGTCAGATCAGACGCTTCAGAGCTCCATGCTGGAAGGGAGAGCTCCATGCTGGAAGGGAGAGCTCCATGCTTGATGCCAGAAGTCCATTGGGGAAGGTCGGAGCTCCCCTACGGGCGTCAGATCAAGACGCTTCAGAGCTCCATGCTGGAAGGGAGAGTCCATGCTGGAAGGGAGAGCTCCATGCTTGATGCCAGAGGTCATGCTTGATGCCAGAGGTCCATGCGGGAAGTCGGAGCTCCCTTCCGGGCGTCAGATCAGACGCTTCAGAGCTCCATGCTGGAAGGGAGAGCTCCATGCTGGAAGGGAGAGCTCCATGCTTGATGCCAGAGGTCCATGCTTGATGCCAGAGGTCAGCAGAAGTCGGAGCTCCCTACCGGGCGTCGGATCAGACGCTTCAGAGCTCCATGCTGGAAGGGAGATCTCATGCTGGAAGGGGAGCTCCATGCTTGAAGGCCAGAGGCTCCATGCTTGATGCCAGAGGTACATTGCGGGAAGTCGGAGCTCCCTTCCGGGCGTCAGATCAGACGCTTCAGAGCTCCATGCTGAAGGGAGATCTCCATGCTGGAAGGGAGAGCTCCATGCTTGATGCCAGAAGTCCATGCGGGAAGTCGGAGCTCCCTTCCGGGCGTCAGATAAGACGCTTCAGAGCTCCATGCTGGAAGGGAGAGCTCCATGCTGGAAGGGGAGGTGAGCTGTCGGAGTATTCGGGCGTCGGTTCAGACGCATCAGAGCTCCAGGCTGGAAGGGGATTTCCATGCTGGAAGGGAGGCTACGGAGCTCCTACGGGCGTCAGATCCAGAGTATAGAGTCCATGCTGGAATGGAGATCTCCATGCTGGAAGGGAGAGCTCCATGCCGGAAGGGAGAGCTCATGGCTGATGCAGAGGTCATGCTTGATGCCAGAGGTCCATGTTGATGCCAGAGGTACATTGCGGGAAGTCGGAGCTCCCTTCCGGGCGTGGATAGACGCTTCAG
>NW_026903668.1:0-97034 GCF_024500385.1 Phyllopteryx taeniolatus
TCGGTGTACCACGTAGGTTCACCGAGCTATTTGGAGCCAATTTTCCTAACCAGTCTCGACACACACTCTGTTTCAAGCAAGCACCGTCAACACTGATAGTAGGGCACCTCCAGTCCATCGTGGCACTTTACGACCTGTGTGGACCATGTCTTCTTGGACTTCGCCGGGTATCTACTCCAGTGCAGTTCTTCAGCCATGTTTTTATGGCTTTTCTCCCTTCTTTGTTCCCAAGGGCCTCTGAACCATTCTTGGTATACCTAATACAGCCGTCACTGGTAACCTTGTGTCCCATGCTTGAGTTAGATCTATTATCTGTTTCCATTCCTCCACTGTTCTTACTTGACGTATTTTCCAGGAAGTCTGATTAACTATCTTGTTGTTCCGTGTTGGACAGTACCAAGTCCAAAGGGTTTTTGCGGTGTGATTTCAATCCGTGTTTTGAGGTTTGTCAGTAACATCACCATGGCCAACATGATGATACAGCTGCATACCAAGATCCCAATACTCTTCATTCTTCTTTTATGTTTTAGCCAGAACGCCCGTGGTATGCTATAACGGGGTATTTCATCACGACTGACTGGGTCCCAATCTATACCTATTTCGGGTGTGCTTCGTATAGAGTTTTTCCGATTCCCTTCCTGTTGGTATCTCGTATACATTTCCCTTTGTTTCTATCACCCGTTCTAAGTTGCGATATGCATGAACTCTAGGTCCTTCCTTTGATGTTGTAGCAAGGGTCTCTCGACGCACTCAGTTGTGGAGTATCATAATGTGGTTTAGGAGTATCATAATGCGGTTTAAGAGTAACATATAGCGGCTTAGGAGTATCGTAATGCGGGGTGTCTTTTGTTTGAAGATCTCCCATCCCATTTCTCCGCTTGGTCAGTCACCGTTGATCTCTTCTCCCGCCCTTGGTCTGGAGCGAGCCCATGTAACTCGAATAACCTGTTAGGTCCATGACTTCCAGTCAGACAATTATTCCTTCCTCCGTTGGTCCTCTTCACTTTCCCAGCTTATGGGCTAAGTAATCACGTCGGCACGATAGTGAGCGCAGCTTATCAGCAGTCCCCAGGTATGAAGTCTTCCAGTTGATCTAGGAGGGCTTTCTGTTCAACAAATGCTGCGTGATGTTGCACCACGAGAGCGGTAGTTTCCTCTTGGTTTTCTTCTGCTCTAGGAATAACGACCATGTCTAGATCCACATCTGATGAGTCTTCCTCGCTCAGGGCGTTAAGACCTGGCGCTTTCTTGGTTTCCGCAAGCATCTTTATTCTCTGAATGTAACATTGGTGTTCATGATATCTGGACACTGCCCTTGCCCTTTCACCGTCCACCAGTTTACATTTTATTTCTGTTGTATTCGCCAGCATTTTTACTATGGGGTCCAACCCAACGCAAGTGCTAACCAATTCAACCACATAGTATTTTTCCATCATCCTTATCCACCACTCCAACCATAGGGGAGCATCCCTTCGAGTGTAGTCTTCTCCAGGGTGGTCTACTATTATTGTCATCACTCCAGTTCCTTCAGGCTTCTCTGCCTTGAACTGGCCTTGTCCTTTGACGGCTTTCTTCACCGTTGTCGGGAGTTCTAAGGTTTGTATGGATGGATTTTCCGTTTCTACCATCCTCCTTACTCCGGGCGGCCATTCTTCTAAGCCCCCGTTATATAGCACGAGTCTTATGGGTATTTCATGTTGTCCTAGAGGTCGGGTCTCCGATTCCACCACTGCCGCTCTTCCTTCTGAGGGGCCCGGGGGCTCATCTTCTCCCGCATTCATAAACATCTTTCTTCTTAGCGTATTACTTGGCCGTGGCCCGCTACTGTTTAGCGTATTACTCTGCCAGTAGCCCGCTTCTTGTTCAGCGTATTAACTTGGCCGTGGCCCGCTTCTTGTTCAGCGTATTAACTTGGCCGTAGCCCGCTTCTGTTGTAGGAGTGGAGCTGCCTATTTCCGATACCCCCCAGTAGCGCATAGGGTCATGGGCTCGTACTACAGCTCCTGGTTACTCAGCTCCGCTTTTTTAGCGTCGCCTCTACACACTCAGAATAATTAGCCGTGAGCGTTTCACCTGTCCTCACTAACTAACATTCCTTTCTTAAACGATGGGATGGTTACTCACTGCGTTCAGGGACCCACCCTGTTAATGTGTGGTTTAGTTGAAATCCAGTCTCATTTGAAGAAAAGGAAAATTAAAATTTAATCCTCCTTCAAAGAAAAACCAAAGTAATCCTTGTTGATAGAAAAATCAAAATTAATCCGCTTTCGAAGAAAAACCAAAGTAATCCTTTTTGGTAGAAAAATCAAAATTAGTCCACTTTCGAAGAAAAACCAAAGTAAATCCTTGTTGGTAGAAAAATTTAAATTAATCCGCTTTCGAAGAAAAACCAAAGTAATCCTGTTGGTAAAAAAATCAAAATTAATCCACTTCCTGAAGAAAAACAAAGTAATCCTTGTTGGTAGAAAAATCAAAATGAATCCACTTCCGACGAAAAACAAAAGTAATCCTTGTTGGTAGAAAAATCAAAATTAGTCCACTTTCGAAGAAAAACCAAAGTAATCCTTGTTGGTAGAAAAATCATAATCTTGTCAACATGGCCAAAAGGAAAGGCAAGGGGAATGGGACTTCGGCAAGGGAACACCAAAGTCAACTAACTGAGTTAAAGTGTCTCCTATTATGGAAAAAGGGCGATAAATGTTAAGGGGTACTCCGCAGTAGGACAATAGGAATAAGGGAAATGAGTCAAAATGGAATCTAAAGTAACCTACACAAACGATGGTATCCGCAACCACCAGGGGAAGCCTAAATACCCTAAAGCATAGTTTAGGCTCATATTCTAGTTCACCACTAGGTAGTAACCGAAAGACTAGTACTGGTCGCTAACCAGTGTCCTGGTTTAGTCTCTTTTCTTGGTTAGTTGGTTGAATACAGTTTAACCCATAAGCCCTGGTTTTCCTTAACCGGTGCTTATTCCACCCCTCAACTCAGCCCCTCCCTCTCTGGAGCGCCTCGCAGCACGCTCTAACAAAACTCGCTATCAGTAGCTTTACGGCGACCAGAGCAGCAGGTCGACCGATCATGTCCATTCACTTTGAATGGGTTCCACACTCACTCTAGAGAGTGTGAGATTTCTGAGCTGGTTGTCGTTTCTCAGACACGAAACAGTGCTATTCTCCTTCGCTACGAGTACACTCTAGACCGTACCTAAGAGTTTCTTTTTCAAGAATCACTATTCTTCAAAGATACTACTTTCGTGCCCGCTCAAGGTGTCTGACATGAAATTTTGTCTGCGAGTATCGTTTCCCAAGCTATTGTGCCCAATACTTAGGAACAACTACCCGGTCTTTTTGGGCTATTATCGATCCCGATTTCCGTAGAAATCGATCTAGCCCCACGTTGGGCGCCACATGTCAGATTTCGCTTATCCGCAGGACTAATCGGGAGAAATGTCCTGACCGACTCTCCGTTTAAAGGTCAAACTCCCCCCTTTATCCTTTACCGCTCTAACGCCGTATGAGCAAGGAGATGAGGACTATTAAGCCGGTGTCGAGATGATTCGCCTAGGTTGCTAACGGCCTTTAGATTTACAGAGCCAATCCGGTCTGCCTTCACGTATCATACCCCTGATGAGTAACGCACAACCGAGTGAACGGTTAATAACGTAATACTCCGTTTTACAGCAGTTTCATCGCTAAAAATACGATTGCAGTATGTTAAAGACTAGTAGTAGTTTAACATATCCTTGTTTAGAACCGTACGGATTGTTTTATTGTTAAGCCGAAGTACTATAAATGAGTTAATTTTGGGATGGTGTTCCTACCCGAAGTTAATGGTAGCGTCGACGTTCATCACATATAAAAGTTTGAGTGTTAAAAATGAGATATAACTTCTCATATAAGATGACAAGATAGAATAGACTTTAAGCAGATATTTATTCAGTCGCACCCATTACTAAGGTTAAAATGATAATATGACAGAACGTGGGTAAACTATAATATAAAAATCACTAATCCTAATAATAACAAAAAATAGAGAAAGAAATAGCTAAAGATTATTTAATTGAGATGTGGCCTAGGTCAGAGACGCTCCTGGAGGGAAATAGCCAAGAAAATATGGCTGCAATATATAATTGCAACCCATTGGACTAATGAAACATCACAACTGAGTGGAGGAGTGCACCCGGCGGTGAGACAGTACCCTCTAACCGGGAGCTGGCTGAAATGGCAATGATAGTAAAAGAACTATTGGCGCTTGGGATAATTCGTGAAGAACAAATCCAATAACAAACAGCCCCATTCAGGCTGTCAAAAAGCCGAATCGGTAGGAGGGGGATGGAGGTCCAGTTATCAACTTTAAAGCTTTGAACGCCGGACGGTGGCTAACCGAGCAAGCCTCATAAACCCCCAGGCGTCCTTAAAAACGCTGAGAGTGAAAAAATATAAGACATGTATCGATCTAGCTAATGGATTTTTCTCCTTGAGGA
This sequence comes from Phyllopteryx taeniolatus, assembly GCF_024500385.1. Classification (NCBI taxonomy): domain Eukaryota; kingdom Metazoa; phylum Chordata; class Actinopteri; order Syngnathiformes; family Syngnathidae; genus Phyllopteryx; species Phyllopteryx taeniolatus. The sequence continues at coordinate 4,487 of NW_026903668.1, forward strand.
TTGCCAAAGCATCGCAAGGAAAGACGGCATCACACATAAAGGGAAATCGTATGTAGGCAGAGATTACCCCAAGATACAAAAATTCCCCAAATGTGATTCAATCAGCGGTAGATGTTTTGGAGGGACTACCAGTCACAATTTATATAGATGACGTATTCATTGCAAATGATACAGAAGAGGAACATTTGGATATCTTGCAAATCGTAGTTCGGAGAGTGACAGCGCGGGACTGAAACTCAATTAAAGAAGTGCCAATTGCTAGATCCAAGTGGACTACTTAGGATTCCAGATATCAGATGACTTGGGACTTTCGACGCTTATAGACAGAAAATTGAACAAATCGTACCACCAACGTCGAGAGAGAATTACAGAGGATACTCGGACTATGATAACTATGTCCGGATCATGACCCCTATTATCAAAAATATGCAAAACCCTATATGCCCGTCTGAGAAAGAATCCTGAAGAAGGAAAGTCTAAAAAGCTGGGATTGGTCAGCAAAAGACCAAGAGAACATAGAAGAATTAAAGAAAGCAGTGAGAAGTGCTGTACAACTAGAACCAAGAAGTTTGGATACAAGATGATTGCAAAGTGGAGTGCGATGAGGACTCAGCTATGGTGAGCGTTAGTAACGAAGGAGCTGCTTGGTGACCTTATGACCTATACCAGAGCGTGTGGAAAAGAAGTTTCCCCGGAAGAAAGGGAACTGCAGTCCTAGCCAGTACTGGGGAACGTTGAAGGATTTAGCCCAGGGACAAGGAATCAAGGTCATCACACAGAGCCAAGTTCATCGCTTCTTGAGGAAAGACACCATAAGAGCACTAAAGCAACCAATGTGAGATGGGGGAGATGGGAGGATATCCTACTAGACCCTGATTTGGAATAGGACCAATAAACCCTCGTCAAAGAAACGAGTAAAACCAGAGATAAAAGTAAAAAACCATATGAATGGATCTCTAAACGGATGGATCAAAAAAGGACGATCATCATATGAGCTAACAAGCTCATATCTGGGAGAGGTGTAGTGACTTCAGTCCACCACCTCTACTCCCAGATCGATAAGTACTCCTATCGAGCACTGCCTCCACCGACACCTATACCTGTACCAAGGGGAAACCCGAGAGATCACCTGAGAAGTAAGAGAACATAGTTGAACATACGGTGGTGCCCGAAGGAGAGAGTGGAAACGAGGGTAACCAAAAGGAGGAAGACTGGGTGTGGTATACCCTCAGAGCGAACCTGAGGCTGAGGATAAGGGAGGAGGATTTTCGAATCACTGACTTCGGAGCCAGCGCCTAAGGACCCTGAGGACCGACCTCCTAAGGTAGTCACAAGACCAACAAAATAAAGGAAAGAAAAACCCACAACCAGTATATAATATATACAAAGCCTCAGAGAGGCTGCCGAGAACCTACAACTAGAATTGTCCAACTCAGGATGGAGAAAGACTTTCATACCAGAAGCGGACAAAAGAATATCCATATCCATTTGTTTGCTAGAGAAAATGGATGAAACATGATTTTAAAGGTAAAAAATCACCTATGGAGAAGCAGCAAATATTTTGCAACTCCCACGTATCATACGTGGTAGGACATATGGAATACCACGCAAGAACTTCAGAGAGGCTTGTGACAGTAATGTATGATATGTTACTCAGAAAACTTAAACAAGCGGTGTACCAAAGAGCACAAATGGAATTAAGAGCTGAAGAGGACTTGGAAATGGACGCCGGGGCGATGGCAGCCCCCTGTCAACCCTGCAAACCAGCCCTCTCAGTACGGAATACCGCTGGAATGACAGCGGTTGGACTAACTCCATGTATCAGCCAAGTAGCACCGATAGAGACATGCAAGAATTTAGGGCTTTGAAAGAATTGGTCCGTCAAAAAATTCAGAAGAAACAGCTAAAGATTATTTAATTGAGATGTGGCCTATGGTCAGAGACGCTCCTGGAGGGGAAATAGCCAAGAAAATATGGCTGCAATATATAATTGCCAACCCCCATTGGACCTAAATGCAACATCACAACAGGTCTATGAGAGATGGGTGGACGGAGAAGATGAAGACGAAGAAGCCCATATAATGAGAGCCAGGAGCAGCTCAAGCAAGGAGTCACGCTATTGAATGTGTGGCATAAAACAAGTCAAGTCATAGCTCCCAAGCAGATATGTTAAATCGCTGCGAATGATTGTAAAGAATGGGAACGAAGCTACTTTTGTGAAGATGGCACCAGACAGCACAGCGCAAAAAATTGAAGCTTCCATTAAGCAATGGGATCGACTGACTAAATTCTACAGCGAGAAGAGGAAAGCGCACAACTGACTACCGCTCGCAGCGGGAATATACAACAGTCAACCCAGAGGGCGACGCAGTCTTCCCAAAGAACAAATGAAAGTCAGAAACCACGCCCCAAGCAGGACAACCACAAACGGCGAAAAAGAAGAAGGAACTTGGAGCATATATACCGAGAGAGGAATTCTCAAAATGACACCCGAAGAAAGAAAGGCCCATCTGAGGCTCGCAAAGCTGCGCCCTCAGGAGGGCCCAGAAAATGATGGAAACCGAGGCAACGGTCACCCTGGGAAGGAGTCTATAGGATAGAGACGAGATCTACACAAAAAATGGAAGGAGTTCCCTATGTGGTGGACACCGGGCCGAGGTGTCAATGACTCGTGAGGCCTTGAGAAAAATTGGACACTAAGAGTAAAAGTAGCTGATGGTTCTATTACGGAAAAGCCAGTGGAATTTGGAAAGGAATTGTGTGGATTTTGGGACCTTATAACCTATGACATACGAGATTTAGAGGGGCTGATAAGCCTAGGAAAAAACGCCAAAACTGCGTTAAACAATGGAAGAAGTGAAATTGGCAACAGAAGGGTGGACCGACCAAGATAACCTCAGAATACGAGTGGTATAAACAGTGGATATTTCGACAGTAAGGCCCAACAAATCAAAGTAGCGATTTGTCGCCAGAGGGGAAAAAGAAGTTAAATGAAATAATGGAAGAGGCCTCCGTAGCCCATTTTAAAAATGATTGTGGAGACCTAGGACCAAAATACCTACACACCATAAGTGGAGGAGTGCACCCGCGGTGAGACAGTACCCTCTTAACCGGTGGAGCCGTGGCTGAAATGGCAATGATAGTAAAAGAACTATTGGCGCTTGGATAATTCGTGAAGAACCAAATCCAATAACAAACAGCCCCATTCAGGCTGTCAAAAAGCCAGAATCGGTAGGAGGGGATGGAGGCCAGTTATCAACTTTAAAGCTTTGAACCCGCCTGACGTGGCTAAACCGAGCAAGCCTCATAAACCCCGCGTTCCTTAAAAACGCTGAGAGAGAAAAAATATAAGACATGTATCGATCTAGCTAATGGATTTTTCTCCTTGAGGATTGCCAAGCATCGCAAGGAAAACGGCATTCACACATAAAGGGAAATCGTATGTATGGCAGAGATTACCCCAAGGATACAAAAATATCCCAAATGTGTTTCAATCAGCGTTATGGTGTTTGAGGAGGACTACCAGTCACAATTTATATAGATGACAATTCATTGCAAATGATACAGAAGAGGAACATTTTGATATCTTGCAAATCGATAGTTCGGAGAGTGACAGCGGCGGGACTGAAACTCAATTTAAAGAAGTGCCAATTTGCTAGATTCAGTGGACTACTTAGGATCCAGATATCAGATGACTTGGGACTTTGGACGCTTATAGACAGAAATTGAACAAATCGTACCACCAACGTCCGAGAGAGAAATACAGAGGATACTCGACTAGTAACTATGTCCGGATCATGTCCCCTATTATCAAAATATGCAAAACCCCTATATGCCCGTCTGAGAAAGAATCTGAAGAAGGAAGTCTAAAAGCTGGGATTGGTCAGCAAAAGACCAAGAGAACATAGAAGAATTAAAGAAAGCAGTGAGAAGTGCTGTACAACAAGAACCAAGAAGTTTGGAAACAAGATGATGCAAAAGTGGAGTGCGATGAGACTCAGCTATGGTGAGCGTTAGTAACGAAGGAGCTGGCTTGGTGACCTTATGACCTATACCTGAGCGTGTGGAAAAGAGTTTCCCGGAAGAAAGGGAACTGCAGTCCTAGCCAGGTACTGGGGAACGTTGAAGGATTTATAGCCCAGGGACAAGGAATCAAGGTCATCACACAGAGCCAAGTTCATCGCTTCTATGAGGAAGACACCATAGAGAGCACTAAAGCAACCAATGGAGATGGGGAGATGGGAGGATATCCTACTAGACCCTGATTGGAAATAGGACATAAACCTCGTCAAAGAAACGAGTAAAACCAGAGATAAAAGTAAAAAAACCATATGAATGGATTCTCTATACGGATGGATCAAAAAAGGTGAAGACCAGTCTGCCCACTGGGGCTTCATCCTTAGACATGAGGAGTAAGAAAAGTGGTGAGAAATGAGTACGAATTAAATGATGATGAAGACTGGACACCTGGCAGAATCAGAAGGGTAGGCAACGACAGCCTGCAGGAAAGAAAGATTCCCCGGAAAAAGAGCCACAGGAACCATCCACGTCAGATTTCGCTTATCCGCAGTACCTAATCGGGAGAAATGTCCTGACCGACTCGTTTAAAGGGTCAAACTCCCCCATTTTCCTTTACCGCTCCAACGCGTATGAGCAAGGAGATGAGGAGCTGTTAAGCGGTGTAGAGATGAATTCGCCTAGTGAGCTTACTGCCTATTAGTTTTACAGAGCCAATCCTGTCTGGTGGCCTTCACTTATCACCCCTTGATGCGATAACCACACAACCGAGTGAAAGGAAATATAGTATACTACACTGTCCGTTTATAACAGCAGATTTCATCCCTAAATAAATCGTATGCCTATGTATAAAGACGCTAGTAAATTTAACAGATCCTTGTTAGAAAACCGAACTAGGGAACGGATTTGTTATTAATGTTAGCCGAAGTAAGTAAATGAGTTACCATATATATGATGGATGTTACAACCAGATTTATGGTAACGGCGACGTTCTATCACTTTATAAGAGGGTATGAGATGCTAAGACAGAGAAAACTATACTCTTTATAAGACTGACAAAGATAGAATCGAATAAAGCAAGGTATTAATTTCAGTGATTACTTACAGGTTAAAATGCTAAAAGACGGGGAGAAAGGTTAATAATAAAAAATCATACTAATAATAATAACCACTAGAAAGAAATAGATGTATTAAAAATAATATGTCAAAAACAAGTAATGTCCTTTGAGTGAGCCATAAGGAGTGATCACTGTCCTACAGAGCCGTGATGCCAATAATAAAATACGATAATTGGAATATAGAAACCTGTGGACAGCTTAGGGTGGCTCTCTTCCCCTATTTTCACGCACGCTATACCAATAGCGATTCTACTTAGTGTACCTGTATTATAATAATCTGTGTGTCTACCCAATTAAGAGAATAATCAAAAATGAGTCACTATCCAAGTAGTCATGATAAATCCCTCCGGCCAGCGTGCCCCTTCAGTATAGCGAAAGAAAGAGCGAGTGTCTCCCCGTCCAGGTCAGAAGGAAGCCCCGCACCTCACGTATGAGTCTTTTAAAACCTGGATTTTCCTAGAACTCCCTTTTATCTATGACCTCAGTCGTTGACCTGACCTGACCACCTATATTTACACTCAGCGTGTCCTAATTTTGACCTGAGCATGAAGACACCTGTTTTTCCCTCAAATTGTGCGTCAGATGGTTATCTGACCTGACCTCTTCTATTGCTCCCAGCAAATAGGAACATCTTTTTGGTAAATAGAGCCATTTCCAAGCATATTTCAATGTCTTGATTTATTCAACCACACTACATTTCATCACATCATGTTAAGTAACTAAGCAATTCGAGCAGTACATGAGTATAATGTAAAACCAATACAGAATATACAGGGTATATACTCCATGTGACTACAATTCTCTCATGCAATGTCACCAGGTCAATCATCCTTGATGTGAATATCATGTGTTATTTTTGTCTGAGAGAGACAACTCCACACAGGTAACAGTTCATACACAAAAGCCGTTACAAAGCTATTTATCCTTAGTATAGCAAAAGTACGAATAGTAAATAATAGCCAATCAGGCCTGATGTACATTTATCAAAGATTCCATCCTAATTGTACATCCAAGTTTATAACATCAAAAGCAGACATCACAATCATCTCAGGATCATGAAAAAATCGAAACAAGGTTATAAATGGTTGACTTTAGATGATGTTTGTGTTACCATCATACGGGTTTAATAGGTTATAGGACATTTAACGATCTATAGCTTGAACTGTGCGACTCATAATCTACCACCTATTGGTTTGGCGACCTCTGGTGATAAACCAGGGATATGCAAACTGGAGGCCTGACACCTAACTGAGACACAATTTGATTGGCCGACCCTTGGTGGTTAAACTAAAAGAAATAGCAAACAGGGGCTAAGCACACCAATGATCCAGCTAGCATAAGCCACTTACTATCTTGGAGCACTGCGAGAGCGGCGAGCGCCAGCGACAGAGGAGGTGCTTTTTTGTTTGGAGTGGCGTGGTCCAGCTTCGATGTGGCTCGTGCCGCCCTACATGACACCCTGTACCAGTATGATGCTCGACGATCAGACATTACAAATTGCTCTAAATTGCTAGAGGACTCTGCATCATTTGCACAATTGTATAAACACAAAATTTGCATTGACATGACCACATACCGCTAACCTTTCATGCTCAGTGATTCTCTGTACTTGGTCTCATGTGATTTGTCTCCAAAGTATTTTCTGTCAATGGCTATCCGTTGTCGCACAGAGGGGCTCCAAGTACCGAGACAAATTCCTGTATGTACTCTGACATACTCGGCAAATATAGATTCTGATTTTTATTCTGCTGATTCTGATTGAATTTACTATCTAATCTACTCCTTCTAATACTGCCATTCACTCGACTGTAATGTATTCCTCGGAAGTGTTCGGGTCATAAATCCGTGCTTGAGGTCCACACACAATGTGCAATAATTACGTATCATTAAAAAGATCCATACCTTCGTATCCTCTGGCGAATGGCAGTGCACCAGTATCAGGTGTACCCTGCCTCCTGCCGATGACAAGCAGGGATAGCTCCAGCACGCGCCGCGACCCTAGTGAGAGAACGAGACATCAGACAAGGATGATGGATACCTCGTATCCTTAGCCCACGAGGTACATAAAAGCACCGATGTGATAAAATCGTGACGTCACGTGATACTAATATATATATCTAAATATGTAGATAATATCTATATGTCTAGAAATATGAGTGTAAGATAATCATGTATTTTACATGACGGAAAAGAGATATGTGGATTTTTAAGAGAAGGTACGTGAAGCATACTGTCTCTAATAAAGAGATGGTAATCATAAGAGAGAGAAGAGATGACTGCAGTATAATTAAGGTCAACCACATAAGAAAACGATTCACGAGAATCTAAAGTGAAAAAGCATACAGCGCCTGTATTCCCAGGCGGTCACCCATCCAGTACTAACACAGGCCCCGCCCCTGCCATAGCAACCGAGCTCCACCACGATCGGGCATTCTTTTTATTTTATATAAATTACAATTCATATATTTACACTAAGAACAAGTCATCACACCAGTCTGTGAAACTCTCACAAGTGGCACAAATGTTTTTGCGATACAGTCCACGAAAACGCTGGCAGAGCAGGCCTGTAGAGCGAAACCGTGGGATTCACTTGAGCCTATGAAGATCGCCCAATTATCGCCGGAGCCCTTGTCATGCAAGTAGATATCCTCGTGACGATGACCGAGATGACGAGCAATGGCCAGAAGTAACCGATGGCTGTCTCATGATGGCTGCAATGATACTGATGACGAGAAAGATGATGAACGAAACCAAAAAGGAAAAACCCGACATTATGATCACCAGCCTCACTGCCACCGGGGGGAAGCTCAGGCCCAGACCTCCTTGCGAGGAGATCCTCCAACCTAGAACGGAACTCACGACGCTCTGCACCCAGGACAGATGTCGTAGTCCTGCGGGCCTCTTTACACACACACATACAGTCTGCCTGCCATAAACGCTAGGAAAATTGCATTGAGTGTTGTGCAAGTAGTAGATGTGTCGTAATTTGAAGTCATATTACTGACCTTTGTGCGGTGTACCAATTGAACATGTGGCCCAGATGATTAATGTCAGTGCAGGAATGTCCGTGTCCATGTGCGTTCCGCTGCAGGTCTCTCCGGAACACTCCGGCTATCAAAACCCTGTAAAGTCGTTTTGTCTACACTCCGACAACCAAAAAACCTGTCCCGTCAACCACACAAAACCTACATCCCGATCCTCCCCGGACCCTCCAGAGGAGAACCCTCCAGAAAGACCCCCCAATTCCGTAGTATGATTCCCTGATTCTTCCACCAAGCGCAAAACACCCGCTCTGCGGAAGAGACTCCCCGCGACCGGAACAGAGTCCGAACCCCAACAATGTCATAGTTCCCCGCTCCCCATCTAATAAATCCCCAATAGTACTTATACCTGCCCTCTCAAAGTATCGCTGAACATTCTCGTCCCCACATTCCCTGGTCCCTCCCGCCCATGAGATCGGGTTGAACCTCAGCGGAATTTTCACAATTGTTGCAGCGACTTTGTCTCTGCTCACACCCATGCCTGAGCGACACCACACCTCCAGAACCTCCCTCTCAAAAGGATCTTGGGCGGGAACAATGACCTCGGCAACATTTGACATAGTAAAGTCACATAATGGCGCCTACCAGTGTGGTCGCCTCGGTAACGCGCTCTCTAGTATTGTCTTTGTTTTTGTGTTTTTTGTGTTTTTCGTCCGTCTTTGGAGACCTTACACGACTCACTTACACAAGGGGAGACCTGCTAACCATCAAGGAGTCTACTCCGGACTTTCTGTCACCAACTTTCGAATATCCGCTCAGTTTTTTCCCCGGGTTACTCACCGGAGCGGCGTCCGCGGTTTTCGGCGCATGGAGACGGAAGCGTCGCCACAGAGGGAAGCGAGCAGGCATTCAGGTGAAACACCGCAAGAGAGGACACAGATTGGCGTTCCCGTCGATCCACCTCGCGAATGTACGCTCCCTACCCAACAAAATGGACGAGCTTCATCTTCTGTTAAAGACCAGTAAAGACTTCGGACGTTCCGCGGCCATGTGCTTCACGGAGACCAGGCTTTGCAACGCTGTACCCGATGGCGCTGTTATGCTTCCCGGTTTCCATATTCATCAAGCGGACCGCGACATGGAATCATCGGGGAAAACAAAGGGCGGCGGGATATGCCTCTATATCATGGTGTACGGACGTCACGGTGCTCAGCACACACTTCAGCCCGCATTTGGAGTCGCTATTCGTAAACTGTAAGCCATTCTACTCCCCACGTGAGTTCGCATCATTCATTCTCGCTGGCGTCTATATTCCGCCTCAAGCTAACACGAACGCCGCATTGCTAACGCTCGCCGATCAAGTCAACGAAATTGAAAAAAAACACCCCGACTCACCCCTCATTATTCTCGGGGACTTTAACAAAGCTAAACTCAACCACGAACTCCCTAAATACAAGCAGCACATCGACTGTCCTACCAGGGAAAATAATACTTTAGACCACTGCTACACCACGGTAAAAAACGCATACCGTGCTATACCTCGTGCAGCCTTGGGCTCGTCTGATCACTGCTTAATTCACTTAATACCGACGTACAGGCAAGAACTTAAATGTGCGAAGCCTACAGTGAAAACAGTCAAAAAGTGGACAAATGAAGCCAAGATGGAACTTCAAAGCTGCTTAGACTGCACAGACTGGAGTGTCTTTGAAAATTCAGCTGGCAGCCTGGATGAATATACGGACACTGTCACATCCTATATCAGTTTCTGTGAAGAGGTCTGTGTTCCAACAAAATCATTTCGCACATTCAACAACAATAAGCCGTGGTTCACTGCTAAACTTAAGCAGCTTCGCCAAGCTAAGGAGGACGCATATCAGAGCGGGGACAGGGCCCTGTATAATCGAGCTAGAAACCAGCTGACCAAAGAAATTAACATTGCAAAGAGGATCTATACAGCAAAGTTGGAAAAACAGTTTAGCGCAAACGACTCTAAATCAGTCTGGCATGCATTCCAGTCGCTGACTAATTACAAGCGACGATCCCCCCAATCTGAGAACAATAGCACACTAGCCAACGACTTGAATACCTTCTACTGCAGATTTGAAAAGGACAGTTTCACACCACACACCAACCCGGCCGCACCCGCGACCACAATCACACCTCTGACCTCTGCGTTAACCATCCATGAACAGGATGTGAGACGCATCTTCAAACAACAAAAGATTAACAAAGCGGCAGGCCCGGACCACGTGTCTCCATCCTGCCTCAAAGTCTGCGCGGACCAGCTCGCGCCAGTCTTCACTCAGATCTTCAACAGATCACTGGAAATGTGCGAAGTTCCATCCTGCTTCAAACGCTCCACCATCATCCCAGTCCCCAAGAAACCTGCAATCTCGGGTCTGAACGACTACAGGCCTGTCGCTTTGACATCTGTGGTCATGAAGTCCTTTGAACGTCTTGTGCTGGACCACCTCAAGAGTGTCACAGGTCCCCTGCTGGACCCCCTGCAGTTTGCCTACCAAGCGAACAGATCTGCGGATGATGCAGTCAACATGGGACTGCACTTCATCCTAGAACACCTCGACAGTGCAGGGACCTACGCGAGGATCCTGTTCGTGGACCTCAGCTCAGCGTTCAACACCATCATCCCTGAACTCCTTTCATCCAAGCTTCTCCAGCTCAGCGTCTCACCTGCCATCTGCCAGTGGATTTACAGCTTTCTGACGGGCAGGACACAGCAGGTCAGGCTGGGGGAGGCCACCTCATCCACGCGCAGCATCAGCACTGGGGCGCCCCAAGGTTGTGTACTCTCTCCGCTGCGCTTCTCTCTCTACACGAACGACTGCACCTCAGCGAACCCGACTGTCAAACTCCTGAAGTTTGCAGATGACACCACTGTCATCGGCCTCATCAAGGACGGTGACGAGTCTGCATATCGACAGGAAGCGGAGCGGCTGGAGCTGTGGTGCGGCCGACACAACCTGGAGCTGAACACGCTCAAGACTGTAGAGATGATCGTGGACTTCAGGAGGCATCCTTCGCCACAGCTGCCCCTCACGCTGTCCAGCTGCCTTGTGTCAACCGTCGAGACCTTCAAGTTCCTGGGAATTACAATCTCCCAGGACCTGAAGTGGGCGACCAACATCAACTCCGTCCTCAAAAAGGCCCAGCAGAGGATGTACTTCCTGCGGCTTCTGAGAAAGCATGGCCTGCCACCGGAGCTGCTGAGACAGTTCTACACAGCGGTCATCGAATCAGTCCTGTGTTCTTCCATCACAGTCTGGTTTGGTGCTGCTACAAAAAAGGACAAACTCCGACTGCAACGGACAATCAAAACTGCTGAAAGGATTGTCGGTACCCCCCCTACCCACCCTTGAGGACTTGCACGCTGCCAGAACTAAGACAAGGGCGTGCAAAATCCTCTCGGACCCTCCCCACCCTGGTCACCAGCTCTTCCAGCTCCTTCCCTCAGGTAGGCGCTACCGATCAATGCAAACTAGAACTAGTAGACATTCTAACAGCTTCTTCCCTCTTGCAATCAACTTCTTGAACAGCTAACTTACAATTCCATTACAACAAGCTGGCAATTTTTTGACTTGAGTTCGTTGTCACATTTCTGTATTATGTATTACTCGTGCACTCACTGTAGTTGTCTCGCCGTGCTGCACTATTTGCATATAGTGGCCACTCATGCCAGAGTAGCATCTGCTCCATTTGCACACTGATTGAGGAGTATCTGTAACATTTGCACAACCATTGTCCCAGATTATCGCAGTACTCGTCACTTTAAACCGCATACACTCCTTGAAGTCTCAGTGCCCTTTGCACAATGGTCATTGCACCGGACTATTGCGATATTAGTCATTCAAACTAGATGCTAGAGGACTGCATCTTTTTGCACAATTGTTTTTTGTCAATGTCTTCATGTCTCCAAAGTGTTCTGTAAATTGACTGTCTGTTGTACTAGAGCGGCTCCAACTACCGGAGACAAATTCCTTGTGTGTTTTGGACATACTTGGCAAATAAAGATGATTCTGATTCTGATTCTGATTGAATGACTATGTGAAAAAGAACTGAACATGAACGAATGTTTTTGATGAACAGTTTTGAATGATTCAGTACCCTGCCAGGTAAGTATGAGTGGGACTCGACGCGAGCACGCGAGTCGTTCACGCGCACGCCATGTCAAGCGACGGTGTCGTCATGAGCATGTGAACAACCCTACACATAAGGGGCAAGCCGGAACATACGCTAGATGAAACGCTACTGTGTGCTAATACATGAACAAATATGCTTCTTATTTGAGAATTTCAGTTTAAATTGAGAGAGTAAATGGATACCCATAATGCACAGCGGCATGGAGACACGATAAAATAACTTGAAAGTGGGATCATTCACACCCAGAAACATAGAAACCACCCATTCGCGGTACAACCTGAACTGGTTGCCAGCCAATCGCAGGGCACATACAAAAAAACAACCATTCACACTCACATTCACACCACCGTGCTGGCATGATTTAACTAATTAAAGAAAATCTAAAAAATGTAAACATAATTAGAGGACTTGAAGAAAATAATGCATTCGTCTAGTCGAATGTCACACACTGATAACACTTTTGGGTACAACAGTTTGATGTGCGTCTAAAAACGCTACTGCCACCGACTGTGACCTATTATGCATGACAACCTTGGCTCATAGTCGAGCAGGTGAGTGGTCTTAACAGTGGTTGTCAACTGTCAACTGTCACCCGCATGTTTCTAATGTTGTAAATCCGGCAGCTGTGAACCAATGGTTAAGATCATCGCCTGCCACCGTGGGGGACCTAGGTTCAAAACCCCGACTGGACCATCCGCCAACATCCCCCGGACTCACAGCTGTGGTGTCCTTGAGCAAGACACTGATACCCCGAAATGCTCCCCGGGCGCTTCAGCTCCCCCCTCCTCTTGTGTGTTCCACTAACATGTGTATGTGTTCACTGTGATGGGTTAAATGCAGAGAACAAATTTTGTGTGCATGCATGCATGTTCATCACAATAAAAGATGAAATTGAGACAGGAAATGGTTACATAATGCACAGCGGCATCGAGAGACAATCAAATAAGTTGAAAGTGAGGTCATTCACACCCAGAAACAAATAAACCACCCATTCGGGTTTAAGAGAGACCAATGATTTGACTAATTAAAGAAAATCGAATGTAAACATAATTGGAAGTAGTTCTTGACGAAATAACGCATTCGTCTTATCCATCCATCCATTTTCTGAACCGCTTCTCCTCACTAAGGTCGCGGGCGTGCTGGAGCCTATTCCAGCTAACATCGGGCAGGAGGCGGCGTACACCCTGAACCGGTTGCCAGCCAATCGCAGGGACAGACAAACAAACAACCATTCACACTCACATTCACACCGACGGGCAATTTAGAGTCGTCAATTAACCGAGCATGCATGTTTTTGGGATGTGGGAGGAAACCGGAGTGCCCGGAGAAAACCCACGCAGGCACGGGGAGAACATGCAAACTCCACACAGGCGGGGCCGGGGATTGAACCCCAGTCCTCAGAACTGTGAGGCAGACGCTCTAACCAGTCTCCACCGTGCCGCCGACACAGATACAATTGGATGTTTTTTTACGCAGGTGAAGAAAAGCCTTCTTCAGTGGTTCCTAATGTTGCAAAGTCGTGACCTACTTGTACATGTACAGTATATTAGATTTGTAAATGCCCTTTCAGATGAGTTTGCTGTACCGCCAAAGTCATATTGCCTGCCAAGACGTCCACCAGCCAGATTGGGCTGCTCTGTATTTGTTTACCGAGAGAACAAGGAAGCAACATTTCTTGTCACTTTTCAACTATGCTCCATGTGGGAACTTAATACGCCTGCGTACTGTACCGAAAATCAGAATAACAATGCACGTAAAATGTCTGCGACCCATTGAATCCCGAGAGCGACCAACCCCCGAAATGAGATTCATTGGTTTTACACTACATTCTGCACTTCATGTCATATGATTGTTGGGTGTGCACGGTTAAGCATTTCATTACTTTGACCAAGTTGTGGGGGTGCACCGTTCCTGGAGGTACTGCAATACCAGGTCGATGCGTGGAGTGGACGGAGCAAGCCCCTATTCCATCTCCCAGTTCCAAAAATCTATTTAATATATGGTCCCCGGATAGGAGACGTATCAGATATTAAACTGATAAGAACAGATCACTTTCTTTTCCTTTTTGAGCAATTTCATTGTTACTGCCAACAGAATATTACATCAGCTCTTTAAGTAGCGCGGGAATGCTGGAGCCTATCCCAGCTATTGTCGGGCAGGAGGCGGGGTACACCCTGAACTGGTTGCCAGCCAATCGCAGGGCAATTTGTAACTTATTTCTGAATAATTGGTAAAGTCTTCAGTGCTCTCTGACATTATGTCCACTTGCACATTTTAATATGAATTCATTAACAATGAATAATCACAAAAAATACATCTTTTTAGCATTTTATAAGGAAGTCATTGTCCAATAGCAACACTTATTTCGCCTTTACGTAAGAAAGCTGAGATCTCCCAGGTGACCTGAGCATCACTTTGGAATACAAGCGGTCAAGTTAGGTAAAATGAACAAATTAGATGACAAAATTGCATTTTCGCCATCAACAACTGAAACAAAATGTTAATACAGACTCCTCTAAGTTGTCAATCTCCTTTGAGTGACCAGTCATAAGATTTTAAGGAAGCAAAATTGGATATGTCACTTCACATCAATAGGTAAAGCTAATTGCGAAACACGGGGCCTACTCGTGACCATACATTTCCTTAAGACTATTATACTATCCTACATACTCTATATGACAACCAAACTAAATTTGTTTACGAATATGGATTTTCTTTTTCTATTGTTGTGTGTTGTCAAGTAATAATGGCTGATTATAGTTAAGTACTTCACAAGTGGTTGGTTTTGCTTTCACTCTGTCGTTTTTTGCATTAATTCTTGGGCAGGGCATGCTTACTGTTTTGGGGTATACGTTGAAATGTTTAATGGAAAATATTCAAGGATTTTGACGTTTCTGGCATGTTTTTATTCGATTATTAAGGCTTACGACATGAGGAACAGCAACGTTGTGTAACTAAATTAGCGGAAGGGGTGTAATTCGCCTCCTCTGCGACGATGGCGCTAGAGTCCTACTGTCAGTTCCCAAAGCAGGAAACTGGAAGTATTGGACCGAGGCAGAGCCATTGATTTCAAAATGTGTGTTCATTTCAAAATGTTGAGCAAACAGCTATTCAGCTCGTGGCCACAACATTATACCAACAACCGATTTGTATTCCAAATAACTCATTATTTTCTTCGGTCTTAATACACGGCTTAAGGATATGCGTTAATGTCCGCATTCTAATGGAACGACGTGGACCACGTGACCAAGGAACACGAGCATCTGACAACATTCTTTCAATATAAACGTTGAAAAACAACACAGTTGACATTCGTTTCATAATTGTTGTTTGGCGTGTCCATATGTGACTCCTCTGTGATTATCTTGTCGATATGTGCCACCATAATTTTGGCGTGTAGGCTGGAGAATGAGGTCGTCTTTTCTGGCGTTATGTCGGCATCGCTTCTCGGCCTTTTGGCTAAGATCAAGTGTAGTATCTGTTCTTATCAGTTTAATATCTGATACGTCCCCTATCTGGGGACCATATATTAAATTCGTTTTTGGGACTGTGAGATGGAATAGGGGCTTGTTCTGTCCACTCCACGCATCGACCTGGTATCGCAGTACCTCCAGGAACGGTGCACCCCCACAAGATTGTCCAAATAATCATAAACTCAAACGAACACACCAATCAATCAGATCCATCCATCCATCCATTTTCTGAGCCGCTCCTCCTCACTTGGGTCGCGGGCGTGCTGGAGCCTATCCCAGCTGTCATCGGGCAGGAGGCGGGGTACACCCTGAACTGGTTGCCAGCCAATCGCAGGGCACATAGGAACAAACAACCATTCGCACTCACAGTCATGCCTACGGGCAATTTAGAGTCTCCAATTCATGCATGTTTTTGGGATGTGGGAGGAAACCGGAGTACCCGGAGAAAACCCACGCAGGCACGGGGAGAACATGCAAACTCCACACAGGCAGGGCCGGGGATTGAACCCACGTCCTCAGAACTGTGAGGCTGACGCTCTAATCAGTCGTCCACCGTGCCGCCCAATCAATCAGATGACATGAAATGTGTCACCTTCCCACAATGCCGTGCATCAAAATGGTTGTCAATCTTGATTAAAAAAAAACGGCAAAGCAGAGCATCTATACACGTTTACATTGTCTTTTTGCGTGACAGGATGAGAATATTGGAGTATGTCAAATGTAGGTGGATTTTTTTTCTTAGTGTTAAAAAAAAAGTCCAATTGTTTGAATTTAAGACCGTCTGTTAAAATGGCATGGCGGACAATGACATAGTCCGCTTCGCTCTGACCAAAGCAGTTTACTCTTGTTTCTTTTCAGATCGTATAAATCTTTCGCCTTTTACTAAAGATTTCCGTGGGAAGGAACAACAAGAGTCTATCTCAATTTTTTGATGCTCTGCGAAAGCGGAGCTTTCTCTTGTTGTGAAAAGTTAACTTTATTGTCTGAATACATCAACCTGTTTCACTCATGATTTTGTATTAAATACATTCATCTGATTACTGTTAAGTGTCAGAGTGGTTTTAGAAGCGCTGTGTAAGCTTAATTGCAGTTGTGTTGTTATTAATTAAAATGATATAATTATTGCATTAGAGACACCGGGGAATATGTCTGTATGCATGTGTACATTTATTATGAATTTACATTTATTTTAAATATGTGTGTTTGTTTTCATGTGCTTGACTGACCCAACATTAGCCGTTTAGCTTGGAGAAACGGATGCTCGTGAAAGCTGTCCCGTAAGGAAGAACGGTTATAATCACTCACGAGTACGTTCACTGCATAATATGTCGTTCCTTGCACTAGTACGAATCACTCATCGTACTAGTTCGCAGTGAAATTCCAGCCTGAGTCACTCGTGGCAGGACAGGACTCGTTAAACGAACGAATCACTTGTGGCGAACAGGACATTCAGTTCAGTAGTACATTCAGCTTGCATGTGGCTAATGTTGCAAAATCGCGACCCACTTTCATATAAATTGAAAAGAATAAATTATTTTGTTTAAAAGTAGATTTTACGCCGTTCTGATTGGTGTTAACGTTATCGGCCGATAATTAGCATTTTATGCTGGCCGGCTTTCATGTCATAAGTCGCCGATCCGATCGATGACGTCATTTAACTCCGCGTCTTGGTCGCGTATGAATCCAAAAATGTGTAAATGTGTGTTGGTAAGACAATTCCTTGATACTTTGTTTCTTAATAAGCTGACAATGCATTTGCCCACTTTGTTGCTGTTAACTAGTTAACCAAAATGGTAACTCTAAACACAAAAGAAAGGCCTCATAGCTCAGTGGCTAGAGCACTGGTCTAGTAAACCAGGGGTCGTGAGTTCAATTCTCACTGAGGCCTGAAGTGTAGTTTCCTATTTGTTGTACATGATGCTAGACAAGGTAGGAAACCAGCTTCCTGAATAGTCAATTTGCACATGTCAAAACCCATGACATACTCTGTCAACCCTTGTTAACCTACCGTTAGCACTATGGTTAACAAGCTAATCACATACATTTCCAAGCTTTGCTCTTCATTTTGTAAAATTAGCTCATGAGCGAAAATGCTAACAGAAGGTCTCATATCTCAGGGGCGAGAGCACTGGTCTTGTAAACCAGGGGTCGTGATTTAAATTCTCACTGGCGCATACATACAGATTCAATGTTTATGCTAACCATTCTTGAGATGTGGTTTCTTTGTATTCGAATGGATATTTATTGAGAATTACAATCGTTCAGTCAAATAGAGCAAAGTTTTTAAAGGGCAATTTCAGAAACAAAAAAAGGAGACAGAGTGAAAAGGTAGCTAAATAATAGAGGAAAAGAAGACAACAAAAGATGAAACTCTAGCTGTTAACAAGATGAGGAAAGTAATATAGTACAATTACGCAGAATCGAGTGTTGTATGGGTCAGTTGTGCTACACCCTGCGAGGTAAGGATACAACAAGATAGGACAGGATTGGACAGGACAGGGACAGGAGTGGAAGCCTGCAGGACAGGGGGTCGTAGACCCGGCTGGACAACTGACGTGTGTTGGGAGTGGCTATGTAAATTATAAACATCTACAGGACCAGAGTGTAAGTGAGGGGCTACCCAAGAAATTCACATAGTTCTCAGTCATTTGTCGAAGATGCCTGAGGAATGGAGGAAAAGTGTGCTGGTGGACATTTTTAAGAACAAAGGTGTTGTTGTTTTTCCCCCTTAAAAGTATGTTATGTTGTCTTTTTGTTATGATCAAAAAAATTATGGTTTTATTCTCTCTTAATAGTATACTTTGATTATGTATCCTAGCCTTCTGGCTAATTCTGGCTTTTTTAACCATGTGTACTTCATGTGTTTTATGAAATTGCATTGTCCCCTTTCAAAAATAAACTGATAAACTGATAAACTAAAAAAAAGAAGAGAAAGAAAAATGTCTGATTTATATGTAGTCTGCAGCTCCCGGCGTCATTAGCAGTGGATTGTCGTCAACCTTCAGATCCCAGTTGAGGAGAACGAAGACCAGTCCCGTAAAGGGTCTTACTTGCCGTGGCCACGGTCTCTTAACTGGAAGTCGGCTCCACAACTGGAATCCTCGGGTGTGTTGACATCCGGGTCGAAGGACCAATTTAATGTTGGATTTATCTTACCCAACATTATAAAAAATAGACACAAAAGGAATGAAGACGCTGGTTTCTTTTTCTCATGAGGAGGGCGTATGGGAGATTGTTCAGATCACAGCCTCTCAACACGCTCTAAACAATCCCCCCCTCGCTCCTGCATTTATTTGAAATAGGAGGGATTTACAAATCATAATGTTCTAAGCAATAAGACACAACACAAAATATTTGATAATAAGAGGGTTTTTCCCAGACATAGTATTCTAAACAATAAGACACGACACATAATATTTGATAATAAGAGGGTTTTTCCCAGACATAGTATTCTAAGCAATAAGACACAACACAAAATATTGGACCAACACTTGTCCCGACCCGACCACATCCGATCACGTCCTTGGTCCAGGCGCCCTTCCATCGGATGATGCTGAGTCATCTTTTCGAAGGCGAGACATCTAAAATCGTCCATAATACTAATGCAAGCTAAGCAAATAAATGATAACTTCTAGAATATATTTAACACTTTATCACTGACACTTAACGCTTTACAGCCTCGTTATCACGTCGCCTCAGTTCATCAGGAAAAAGGCCGACGATGCGCTTAGACTCCCACGCTTTTTAAAATTTTCATCAGGCGGTGGGTTGTTGCCGCGTTCCTCCCAAAAAAATGGCGTTTGGTGTTCATTTTGAGACTAAACATCTTGCCGTAAGCAGAGCGAGAACAGTCACAATTGTGCGTAGAATGCTTGTGTGTGTTTTTTCTTTTCGGTTTGCATGCATAACTCAATGATGACATGTATGCCAGGTTGGACACTAAAGAAGGACAAAATGATCTATACAGGCTGGCCAGACAGAGGGATAGAGATGGGAAGGATGTGCAGCAGTTTAGGGTGATTAAGGATAGAGATGGAAATATGTTCTATGTGCCAATATGTGCCAGTCGTGTGCTAGCTAGATGGAAAGAATGCTTCGAGGAATTGATGAATGAGGAAAATGAGAGAGAAGGGAGAGTAGAAGAGGCAAGTGTGGTGGACCAGGAAGTGGCAATGATTAGTAAGGGGGAAGTTAGAAAGGCATTAAAGAGGATGAAAAATGGAAAGGCAGTAGGTCCTTATGACATTCCTGTGGAGGTATGGAAGCATCTAGGAGAGGTGGCTGTGGAGTTTTTGACCAGCTTGTTCAATAGAATTCTAGCGTGTGAGAAGATGCCTGAGGAATGGAGGGAAAGTGTCCTGGGGCTCATTTTTAAAAACAAAGGTGATGTGCAGAGCTGTGGGAACTATAGAGGAATATAGTTGATGAGCCACACAATGAAGTTATGGGAAAGAGTAGTGGAGGCGAGACTCAGGACAGAAGTGAGTATTTGCGAGCAACAGTATGATTTCATGCCTAGAAAGAGTACCACAGATGCATTATTTGCCTTGAGGATGTTGATGGAAAAGTACAGAGAAGGTCAGAAGGAGCTACATTGTGTCTTTGTAGATCTCGAGAAAGCCTATGACAGAGAACCCAGAGAAGAACTGTGGTACTGCATGGGCGTGGGCGTCGATGTGTGAGTGAGACGGGACTGCGCAGGCGTCGTCCGGCGGGACTGCGAAGGAGGAAGGAGTGCGCGCCAGTGCGAGTGTGTACAGTGGCAAGTGTAGTGACGGCGACCGGGGAAAAGTAGCGGAGGACCCGTTGACGTTGAATGTGCAGAGGAGCTAATAAAGCCATTAAAGCAGCAAATTGGTGCTTCGTGCCTTTATTGTTGCCGCCACCCAGCTCAGCTGTGCAACGAGAGAAGGGAGTTAACCCCTGCGTCTCCCGACTACGGTCAGGTGACCGTAGCAGGAAAGGTAAACACTTCGTATAAAGAAACTAAAATACATTAAAATAAAAAAATAAGATGCTGTATTTACCATTAATGTCCTGAGAGTGTGAAAAAAGGAGGGCGATAAAGGCAAAGATACTCTCGGCGCACAAACACAGACAAGCACTATGCACTAGCTAAGCAGAAACACTATGGTGCTGGGACAAAATGGCGGACGACCCACGGGCCTCGTAAAGTCGAAACGTCGTAGGTCGAGTATGTCGTAACTCAAGGACTTCCTGTACATTGTTTTGATGTTGAGGCGGCATGACTTGATGGTTGATTGTCAATTCAGAGAAAATTACAAGATTTAATTTGTTTAACATATGGGTGAATATAAATCTTTGTAATATTGGTGGCAGTGTAGCTGTCACAAAATGTGTTTCTTTTTGTACAGAGTTTTCTGTTCCTACAGAGAAAATGTCTTGTTTTAAATGTAATGTCTACAAGTTCTGTGGCATGTTACTACCACCTACTGGTCACAGTGTATATTGCCACTGAATAGTCAGCATGCAGCGTCATATGATCAGTGAAAAGGAAACGTGCTGCCAGGGGACAAAGGCTGGTCGGTGAAAACAAGAAAATGGACACTAAAGGACTGTAACAACTCCTAAATTTCTGGTCAGAAGGCGCACGTTTTTCACTGTGTTTACTTGTGTAAAGAAGAAAAATGCTGGTTAAACTTCAGTTGGACCGTGGCTTATTTGTACAAGAAGAAAACTTTGTTATATCCGTCTTTCACCCAAAGTCAGCTGGAATGCGTGACAACTCACAGGCGGTATAGAAAATTGATATTGATCATTTAATCCAATTGGGAAAATGAAAATATTCAAATATAAGCCTATTTACGCATGCTACACCAGGAAATAGTTTACTGATCATTCTGATGTCACAGGTGAAATTTGAACATTCCTTAAGGGATTAAAAATGGAGGAAAAACGAAACCAACATAAGAATGATCTAAATGTAAAAAATAAAGTTGCTCTATCAGTGCTACATTGTACACTATTTTAACTTTGCGCAATACTTTGTATTTTTAAAGAGGAAATATTTTTTTCCATGTTCAACATATAATTCATATTGGCTTGTTCTGTTGTTGCTCCTGTTAATTTGAATGTACAATTGCCATATTGCCAAAAATGTTTAGTTTGTTTTGTACAATTGTTGCATGTTCTTTTATGTTCATTTTAATTTGGAACGGAATGTGTACCATTCTAAAAGGTCTTTAGAATTACAGTAAAGCTAAAAAGTCTGTATATAAAAACCATAAAATAATACGGAAATATACAGTATAAACACGGTGTGATTTCAAAATTGAAGCATCTTGTCACCGTTGGATCTCTTTGTACAGCAATATATACAGTTTATATGAATTTCAAGAATAAAATAGGCTGATCAGTAGTCTTCCGTGCTGCCTCAGTGGAACCAAGGGTGCTGTTGAAGCTGGGACAGAGTGGCACAGGCGTCAGGGTTTCTTGTCAGGCAGATCTTGGCAGGCTGCGATGAAAAGTTGAAGTTGGCAACTTCAGTGGTCTACGAACTACAACGCTGCTGACAGTATCATGGCTAGTACTGACTGGATCCTTAAACTTACTGTGAGAGAGCCTTGCGTCGATTTCCAGCCTGAGGAAGAACTCCTCCGGTTCGAATGGAGCGCAATGCAGAATTTCGAAGAGCAGTCTCGAGCTGCCAAACTGTGGTGGGGTTGGCCTTGTACTCCCCACATGCAGCAACTTCTGTAGGAGCCAAGTCAATGGTTCCTACAAGACATACAGAGAGAAATAAATGATGAGACTCAGCCTGAGAACAACAGCAGATGTGAATGAAGAGCAGGAGGTGAACACTGTACCAAGGAAATTCTTGTGCACCAAAGTGTTTCCAAAGCCGCCATTTCCAAGATCGATGATACAGACACGAGGGAGCTGGTGTCAATGAGGACGTTTTCCATCTTGATGTGACGATGGAAAACGTTTGCAGTGTCCATCGTGACTGCTGCGACCACGAGCTGCTTCAAGATGTTCTGAGATGAAGACAAACAGATGAAATTTGAAAGGGGACATCTAGAAAATGATATTTTTCATGGCTTCTATGCAAATAGTTGGCTGTCTGTAATGCCTGCTCACTCTTCTTGTGTGACATTACACAACCAAGTAAACCTTGTGTTAGTTGCCTATTTCCGAAAATGCGTTGGTGAACAAAGCGTTCTTAACTTTGTGTGTCCGCTGCTTGCTCCACATGCATGTATCTCCACACGAAATGACAAGTTTAATAAGCCTGCTTAGTTATGAAGTGCTGCCTACACGAATGAAAATAAAAATGCTTTTCCAAGCAGCCACTCTGACAGTGCCAAAACTAACCTATGGAAAATAAAAGTAAAAGTCCAAAAGTAATGAGGCCTATTTAATTTAACCTACTAATCAGTGAAATGTTCAGTTTGTAGTTGAAATACTTGTTTGAAGGTGAATTAAAAAAAAAAGTTTTGTTTAAGCCTGTTCTTTTCCTGTCAGCCATTTTGGAAATGGCGTCTTTGTTGGATGCCCGTCAGAAGCAGAGCGCTGTGAACCACCACTAAACAATTTCTAAAGGTTGCAAAATGTGACTGGGGAAGCTGCAATAGGCTACAGCGCAGTCAAAAAGTTCTTCTTCACCTATGATCCTGGACACCCACGTTTAGGACAATTATTGGTATGAGTTAAATAAATTGTACAAAGTTATCATTTATTTGCTGGCTTGCATTGGTATTGTGGACAATTTTGATGGTTGCTTGCTGACCGTGGTGGAGAGGAAGATGTCTCGCCTTCAAGAAAATGACTCAGCAGGAATCATCAGAAAAGGGCACCTTGATCAAGGACACATAGCCAGGTGTTAATCTCATATCTTCACCTTGAAACCCTCCCCTTAGTATGTTATGTCTTGTAACTTAGATACCTCCCTATTTTAAATAAATACAGGAGCAACGGGGGAGATTGTTTTGAGCGTGATAGGAGAATGAAACTGAACAATCTCCCACATGTTCTCCTCATGAGCAAAAAGAAACCAGCGTCTTCATTCCTTGATGTCTATTTTTATAGGTGTTGGGCGAGATAGATCCAACATTAAAATTGGTCCTTCGAGACGGATGTCAACACACCTGAGGATTCCAGTTGTGGAGCCGACTTCCAGTTAAGAGACCGTGGCCACGGCAAGTAAGACCCTTTACGGGACTGGTCTTCGTTCTCCTCAACTGGGATCTGAAGGTTGACGACGATCCACAGGATTGAAGACGACTTTGATATGTTATTTTTTTTTAAAAAGGATTAAAGAGTAAGTGAATTGCGCGACAAAGAATTCTCCGGCAGAATAAACCTTGTGTAATACTAGTCACTGGCAAGTAAAAGAGGGACGGCGGAGTTCGAGAAATTCCGCGAGGACGGCGGTGTTTCCGTGTTTTCCGTGTGTTTGTAAAAATGTTACTAGTATCGTGTGAATGTGTAAAAGTATGAATGTATAAGACAGGATTGTAAGTGACAACTGGGTTTGGAAGCAGATGCAAGAATCCTCTGCCCCGTGTGGGAAGAAGTTTGAGGATTACCAAAACCCAGACGTTCATTGTCACTTGAATAAAGTCAGTATTGAGGTCACTCTATGTGCAAATAAACTGACTTCCAAATTCACAAAATGGGAAAAAATAACAGTAAAACGGATCCAAAAGAACGCTTAATGTGTAAAGACTGGAAATATGTTCAACTCCAAAACCCTTCCAAAATAAAACATTTAAACACGTGGATAACCAAATACGGTTTCGCTGGCCAGCTAAATTCGCAAAAATTGGTTAAACTTCGAGACGAAATAAAATGTTGACACAAAAATAATATATCAAAAATAGAAAAAGGGATATGACGACTTTTTCTTCTGGCTCAACATGGTGTCTAAAAGAGAAAAAGGAAGTAAGAAAAAGAAGGCCTTAAAAAGTGAACAGAAAAGGCAGGCAGGTAGGGATAAAGATATGTTGTTTCAAAGACAGGAAGATGATGAGACAGGACCAGTAAGTAGTAAGAGTAAGTGGGAAAAATATGGTTGAAAAAAAGTGTGAAAAGAATGAGGAAACGGTGACGTAGGCAGTTTGAGAGTGACGTAGGCGGTTTGAGTTTGAGCTTGCGCCCGGGAACGTGCAGCGCTTCTGTCTGGATGAAATCGAAGTGTCGGTTTCCTCTTCGAAGAGCACAACCCATCGCCCAGGTGTGAGGGAACCGGCCGGCGCGGCGGACCTTTTGGCGAGGCAGCGAAGTCCGCCGAAGTGAAACGCGTCCTCCTCTTTCTACTCGGCTAACCTCGCTAGCCGCCGAGCTAACGTGCCACCAGCTAGTTGGTCACACCGTGGCGGAGGGAGCTCCTCGTCGGCGGCGCACGAAGGACGAAGTGACCGAATTTGCCGGCTCCGTCGAAGACGAAGCCCAGCCGCGCACAGGCAAGGTAAACTTTCTGGTGTTTGGACGCCACTCTGTATTTGGGAACTTGTCGACAGTCAGCCAGCCAGCCAGCTAGCTAGCTAGCTGGCGTGCCAATTGGGCTTTTCTTGGTCCTCGCAAAAGTCGCAACTTCTTCAACTGCTTTCTTGTCAAAATGGCTCAATATTGGGCGTATGATTCCAAACAACCTTTTTGACGCGGTTTCTTCTTGTCTTGCTGTGTTATCATGTGTGCCAATGAGCCTCCACTTCTGACGGCTGAGCCTCCACCACCACCGACGGCTGGGCCTCCACCACCACCGACGGCTGGGCCTCCACCGCTGCCGGCTGATGTGGAAGCTGGCAGCGTAAAACTATATGCAAACATTGCCAATAAAAGAAACAGGGGGCTGCCAAACCCCGCAATACTAAAGCACCGGAAATGGAGGGCGTTCCAAACCGTTAATAACTCTAAATTAATATGGGACTCAACACGTAAACCAAAAGGCATTCTTTGTGCACACTGAAATATACGAAGCATTTTAACGAAAAGTGATCAGGTCAATCACCTTCTCACTGACTCAAATATTGACTTCCTCTGCCTATCTGAGACATGGCTCCATGAATCTTCGCCCTCAGCAATACTATCTGTACCTGGTTATAAAATGTTTAGAAACGACAGACAGGGTTCTAAGGGAGGAGGTGTTATGATTTATGCCAAGGACACTTTTAATTGTAATGAAATACATGTTACAGATGAGAACTGGACTAACTGTTTCTTTGTCAAAGCAAATGTCTTTTATTCTTGTAGTTACTTATAGGCCTCCCTCATCAAATGCCGCTTTCTATGAAAAGCTGGAAATGTTACTGAAACAACTCAATCTTGCAAAAGAGGTGATAATAATGGGTGACCTAATATGTTAATTGGGAAGTTAACAAAGTTAGGAAAAATTGAAAAGGGTTATGGATGATATGGATATGACTCAGGTTATCAATGGCCCTACGAGAATTACAAACTCCACCCGAACTCAGATTGATCTAGCCTTTACTAATAGGCCAGAAAGGATCTTGAAGCCATACAATATGCTCACAGGATTGTCTGATCACAATCTTATAATGGTTCCAAGAAAATTAAATAAAAAGCGCTTCAAACCCTTGGCCACCACTGAATCCAATAGGATACCAAAACATGAACAACAAAATTTCCAAGATTCCATCCAAGAAGTAAACTGGGATGTATTACTCGCTGGTAAAAATTTAGATGAGGAGTGTTCTAAATTTGCCAACAAAATACAAGAAATTATTATACAATTTACACGGATAATTAAACTAAAAGCTAGAAAGAATGGCCTGCCTTGGTTAAACACATTTATTCTGAAACTGATGAAAGAACGCGATCATTCCTTGAAGTTGTCGGTCAAATCAGGATACAATAGACAGCACTTTATCTCACTGAGAAATAGGGTAGTGAAAGAAATAAGAAAATCTAAAGCTGACTTTTTCATTACTGCTCTGAATAGTGCGAAGGGAAATTCAAAAATAACCTGGAATTATATTAAAAAACTATTGGGTGATACACAAAATAACAAAACAAAACTAATGCAAATTCAATTAAATGGAAACATCCTGACGGAACCTCAAGTGATGGCTGATGCTTTTAACAACTACTTAATTGAATCTGTGTCAGAAATCTCTTCTAAGTTTGCAGTAAAACAAATGAAGGAATACCCTGCATTGTCTGCAACGCAGTTCTTTACTATTACAAATATTACTGAGACCAAAGTTATCGATTTAATTCATTCACTCAAACCATCTAAGGCAAAGGATGTTTTTGGAATGGACACGAGCATGCTCAAAGATCTAGGTTCAACTCTTGCTACTCCTATTGCCTCAATCATTAATCTTTCAATTTCATCTGGTCACTTTCCAAAGGCCTGGAAATCTGCTGTTACCCCTGTCTTTAAATCCAGACAAGTCCTGGATTTGCAGTTGTTGGTGTCTAGTGGTTAGGATTCAGCGCTTTCACCGCTGCGGCCCGTGTCCGATTCCCAGTCAGGGAACATTAATTCTTAAGCCTATTTGGTCAAGTGTTGTTCAACATTGACTATGGGTAGGGACATTGGGTTGACCTGGGTTTGATCCTCTTTTAATGCACCCCTATGGGTGGCACAACCCAGTGCAAACTGTAGGCCGGTGCCAAACCTGGATAAATGCAGAGGGATTCGTCAAGAAGGGCATCTGGCTTTTAACTTTGCTCAACAAATATGAGCGTTCATCCAAAGAATCCCATACCGGATCGGTCATGTCCCGGGTTAACAACATCCGGCACCGTTGACCTGCAGGGCGCTGGTGGAAATTCAGCTACTATGGGTCGAAGGCGAAGACGGGTTTAAATTATTTTACCATGGTGTAGATGGGAAGAGAAATTGAGTAGGGGTTATTTTAAATGAAGAGTTAGCTGAGAATGTCTTGGAGGTGAAAAGAGAATCAGATCGAGTGATGAGGCTGAAACTTGAAATTGTGGGTGTTTTGTATAATGTGATTAGTGGCTATGCCCCAAAGGTAGGATGTGCCCTTGAGGTCAAAGAGAAATTCGGGATGGAACTCGACAAAGTAGTTCTGAGCATCCCAGACAGAGAGAGTCGTGATTGGTGCAGATTGTAATGGACATGTTGGTGAGGGAAACAGGGGTGATGAAGAAGTAAGGGGTAAGTACGGCATCCAGGAAAGGAACTTGGTAACTGGGGAGCCATTGTACCGCAGGAGACACAGGGACAGATGGCGGTAGACTTTGCAAAAAGGATGTAAATGGCTGGAGTGAACACTTTTTTCCAGAAGAGGCAGGAACATAGGGTGACCTACAAGATTACATCGTCTGCACAAGATGCGTCTGCGTGCTTCTACCTCCGCTCTTGTAGGTCACTCTATGTTCGTGCCTCTTCTGGAAAAAAGTGTTCACTAAAGCCATTTGCATCCTTTTTGCAAAGTCTACCACCATCTGTCCCTCCAAGTTCCTTTCCTGGATGCTGTACTTCCCCATCACTTCTTCATCACCCCTATTACCTTCACCAACATGTCCATTACAATCTGCACCAATTACGACTCTCTCTCTGTCTGGGATGCTCAGAACTACTTCGTCTAGCTCCTTCCAGAATTTCTCTTTCACCTCTAGGTCACATCCTACCTGTGGGGCATAGCCACTTATCACGTTACACATAACACCCTCAATTTCAAGTTTCAAGTTGTCAGCCTCATCACTCGATCTGATACTCTTTTCACCTCCAAGACATTCTTAGCCAAATCTTCTTTTAAAATAACCCCGACTCCATTTCTCTTCCCATCTACACCATGGTAAAATAATTTAAACCCTGCCCCTAAACTTCTAGCCTTACTGCCTTTCCACCTGGTCTCCTGGACACACAATATATCAACCTTTCTCCAAATCATCCACCATCTCCCGAGATTTTCCTGTCCCAACATTCAAAGTCCCCACATTCAGTTCTAGGCTCTGTGCTTTCCTCTTCTCTTTCTGCCGAAGAACCCGCTTTCCACCTCTTCTTCTTTGACTTCGACCCACAGTAGCTGAATTTCCAACGGCGCACCGCAGGTTGACGGCGTCGGTGGCGGACGTTGTTAACCCAGGCCACGTCCGATCCGGTATGGAATTCTTTGGATGAACGCTCATATTTGTTTGGCAAAGTTTTAAGCCTGATGCCCTTCCTGACGCAACCCTCTGCATTTATCTGCGTTTGGGACCGGCCTACAGTTTGCACTAACTTGTGCCCCCCATAGGGCTGCATTATTGAGTTACCTTGTGTATGAAATCCACTATATAAATTAATTTGTTTTGCTTTAAATCTGAGATGTGTTAAGAGTGAATTTGTTCAGAATATAGGGACCGATATGGGTCGGGCCGAAAAATATTTACGACTCTTACAAAATCTCCACGTGTGGAAGCCCTCAGTCATGACGTCGTGAATTGTGACGTGAAACAGAACGTAGCCAATCAAATAGTGCTCTGACTCAGGAACAAGGAAACAACCGCAAATAAAAACAAACGTCTTACCCGATGTCATGTTTTTTTTGGGTGGGTTGCCCAGACAGCAAAAAGTATTTTCCAAAGCAAGTCCCCTTTGGCGGCACGGTGGCCGACTGGTTAGAGCGTCTGCGTCACAGTTCTGAGCTCAGGGGTTCAATCCCCTACTCCGCCTGTGTGGAGTTTGCATGTTCTCCCCGTGCCTTTGTGGGTTTTCTCCGGGCACTCCGGTTTCCTCCCACATCCAAAAAACATGTATGGTAGGTTGATTGAAGACTCTAAATTGCCTGTAGGTGTGAATGTGAGTGCGAATGGTTGATTGTTTATATGTGCTTTGCGATTGGCTGGCAACCAGTTCAGGGTTTACCCCACCTCCTGCCCGATGATAGCTGGGATAGGCTCCAGTACTCGCGCGATCCTTGTGAGGGTAAGCGGCTCAGAAGATGGATGGATGGATGAAAGTCCCATATGGATGACATCGCCATTTTACAGTTTTGTTTCCAGACCTGTGGTGGAACAGAATCCTTCTGTATGTTGTTTTGCATTTCAGATTATTGGAGCATACAACATGACAGAAATTGTTAAAGGGTTCATTTTTTTTATGTTCAAGCGTGGGGTCAGTAGCAGATGAAAACTCTTTTAAGATTGGAAAAATCCTTTTGTGTGTCCCGGGCCTTAGGAAGTAGAATTGTCGATCGAGGTGTGTTTTGGAGGAAATTTAGGTGTGGAAGTATATCTGTGTCACCAGATTCTCAATTTGAATTTCACTTTTTTTTTTTTTTTTTTACACTCAATTTGAATTTTACTTTTAAAAAATATTTAATCAAAATATCCAATCCAAACATTTCAGCTTCAAATATTCAGATGCTCCATTTCAGAAGCAAATTCAACTCGGTGGCAGTAAAGGCTGTTAAAAAAATATAATAATAATAATCCATCCATCCATTTTCTGAGCTGCTTCTCCTCACTTGGGTCACGGGCGTGCTGGAGCCTACCCCAGCTATCATCAGGCAGGAGGCGGGGTAAACCCTGAACTGATTGCCAGCCAATCGCAGGGCACATACAAACATTCGCACCTACAGGCAATTTAGAGTAGTCATTTAACCAACCATGCATGTTTTGGAGATGTGGGAGGAAACCAGAGTGCCCAGAGAAAACCCACACAGGTACAGGAGAACATGCAAACTCCACACAGGCGGGGCCGCGGATTGAACCCGGGTCGTCAGAACTGTGAGGCTGACGCTCTAACCAGTCGAGCCACCGTGCCACATAATAATAATAATAATAATAATAATAATAATAATAATAATAATAATAATAATAATAATAATAATAATAATAATAATAATAATAATAATAATAATGCTATTTAATTCTGCACGCACATGCAAACATAAAGGAATGTAAACAACAATTTTCTACGCACAAATGAGGTATCAAAAGTTGCGTCTCGGCCACTCTTTCGTCAGACCTTTAATCAGATGATATTGGAGTGTTTGGAAAACAATTCAGTAAATATTTTGAAAACGGAAGGTTAAAAAGACACACAAAGACGCCGTCCGGAAGTCATTCTCCATGGCCTCACCAAACTCCTCCCATGTCCGGGTTTTTGCCTCAGCGACCACCAAAGCCGCATTCCGCTTGGCCAGCCGGTACCCATCAGCTGCCTCACACAGTCCAAAAAGACCTGACAGGACTCCTTCAGCTTGACGGCATCCCTCACTGCTGGTTTCCACCAACGGGTTCGGGGATTGCCGCCACGACAGGCACCGACTACCTTACGGCCACAGCTCCGGTCGGCTGCCTCGGCAATAGAGGCGCTGAACATGGGCCACTCGGACTCAATTTCCCCCGCCTCCACCAGGACGTGGGTTAAGTTCTGCAGGAGGTGGGAGTTGAAACTCCTTCTGACAGGGAATTCTGCCAGACGTTCCCAGCAGACCCTCACAATACGTTTGGGCCTGCCACGTCACATCTTCCCCATCATCGGAGCCAACTCACCACCAGGTGGTGATCAGTTGACAGCTCAGCCCCTCTCGTCACCCGAGCATCCAAGACATGCGGCCGCAAGTCCGATGACACGACCACAAAGTCGATCATCGAACGGCGACCTAGGTTGTCCTGGTGCCAAGTGCACATGTGGAGACCCTTATGCTTGAACATGGTGTTCATTATGGACAATCCGTGGTGAGCACAGAAGTCCAATAACAGAACACCACTCGGGTTCTGATTTGGGGGGCCGTTCTTCCCAATCACGCCCTTCCAGGTCTCACTGTCATTGGTCACGTGAGCATTGAAGTCCCCCAGCAGAACGATGGACTCCCCAGCGTGAGCTCTTCCAACACCCCCTCTAAGCACTCCAAAAAGGGTGGGTACTCTGAACTACTGTTTGGTGCATAGGCACAAATAACAGTCAGGACCCATCCCCCCACCCGAAGGCGGAGGGAGGCTACCCTCTCGTCCACCGGGGTGAACCCCAACGTACAGGCGCCGAGCCGAGGGGCAATAAGTATATCCACACCTGCTCGGCGCCTCTCACCGTGGGCAACTCCAGAGTGGAAGAGAGCCCAACCCCTCTTGATAGGACTGGTAGCAGAGCCTAAGCTGTGCGTGGAGGCGAGTCCGATTACATCGAGTCGGAACTTCTCAACCTCACACACAAGCTCGGGCTCCTTCCCTGTCAGAGAGGTGACATTCTGTGGCAGCCGTGGCCCATGGTTAGGATCATTGCCTGACACCGTGGGGCCCCCTGCTCCAGTGTGTTCCATTAACATGTGTATGTGTTCACTGTGATGGGTTAAATGCAGAGAAAAAAATTCGTGTACATGCATGCATGTTCATCACAATAAAAGGTGATTCGTCTTCATCTGGAGCCAGCTTCTGTAGCCGGGGATCGGATCGCCAAGGTCCCCACCTTCGGCCACCGCCCAAATCACACTGCACCCCAACCCCTATGGCCCCTCCCTCAGGTGGTGACCCCATGGAAAGGGGGACCCACGTTACTCTTTCAGGCTGTGCCCGGCACATGGGGCCCGGCCACCAGGCGCTCGCTTTCGTCCCCCACCTCCAGGCCTGGCTCCAGAGAGGGGCCCCAGTGACCCGCGTCTGGGCAAGGGAAACCTTGATCCATATATTTTGTTCGTCATAGGGTTTTTGGAGCCGTGCTTTGTCTGGTCCCTCACCGAGGACCTGTTTTCCATGGGTGACCGTACCAGGGGCGTGAAGCCCCAGACAACTTAGCTCCCAGGATCATTGGGACACACAAACCCCTCCAACGCGATAAGGTGACGGCTCAAGGAGAGGGGATGCCTTGTTTCCCAATAATTTAGTGATGTCCATATCAAATAAATGAATGATTGATTGAACGAGACTGTCAAGAAGCTGTGACTATTCGTGGTAAACTCGAAACTGTGCGGAATATGAGATCATAATAAAGTACGCTTCCAACAGTAAGAGTAACTCAATTTACTTCTATCTCAAATCCATTTTCCCCATTGAAAAGAATTGAAATGCTTTTAAAGTGGCACTAAGGCATGCCCAAAAAATGGCATGTAAATTCAACACACCACAGAGAAGGAAGCATCTCATTTGTGTCAAAGGCCTGGGGTGTTGAAGGGTTTTTCCACAAAAATTACAGAGTTGTTCCCTTTATTCTGTTTACCTTTCCAGATACAGGCCTACAGATCAGATTAAGCACTGTATTTCGTATGTACCACTTTCCTAGCAATTCTGGCAACTCTCCACACTTGAAAACCTTGTTGCCTTCATAACTTAACTTCTGAAACTCGGATCTGGGGTTGTTCTCGTAATATACCACACAGAAAAGTCACAGAATTGTGATTTTGTAACATGAATCTGGCACAGTACTTGAACGTAATTGTTGTGCTGCCTGTTAAGTCGCAGTGTCATGTGTGATGGTGAGGAAGCAAACAAGCAAAAAGTTTTTTTCTTTTGATCGTTCTAAATCTGTCCTGTCTTTTGCCAAGTCGGGACATTTGATCTGTGAGCACGCAGAGCCGCAACAGTCACAGGACACCTTCCTGTCAGGTGATGCACCGATATGAGGGGACTGTGAAAAGAATGCATATATATATATATATATATATATATATATATATATATATATATATATATTAGTATCACATGATACGGCACAATGTTATCACATCAGTGGTTTTAATTGGCTCGAGGCTAAGGATACGAAGGTATGGATTTTTAAATGATAATTATTGCACATTATTGTGAGGACCCCAAAGCCACGGTTTATGAACCCGAACAACTTCTGAGGAATACATTACAGTGGAGTGAATGGCAGGATTAGTAGGAGTAGATTAGGTAGAGTAAACGAAATCAGAATCAGCAGAATCAAAATCAGAATCATCCTTTTTTTGCCGAGTATGGAAAAAACATACAAGAAATTTTTCTCCGGGAGTTGGAGCCGCACGAGTGCGACAACGGACAGCCATTTGACAGAAATGCATTCGAGAGTCAATGCATGTAGTCAAAGTTCAAGATCCACCATGCCAAGCATTGGTGATTCAGTGGTAGAGTTCTCACCTGTCAGGCGGGAGCCCCGGGTACGATTCCCGGCCAATACAGCTTGACCGTTTTGTGTTTATTAGGCTCTATTTGAGGAAAATGAGTACAAACTCCTTCTGCTTGCAAAACACACATTTTGTACGACCGAGGACAGGAACCAAGTGTTTGTTGGTCACATCTTGTCAGAAGGGGGTCATATGCGTAGACTTTGCAAACGAAGTTCACCAACTTGACGCGCTGGGCCATCCTCACAAATATTTCTTGTGTTGTTTCGTGGCAGTGTTGGGCAGAAACAATGATAACACCCGAGTCGGACCAATTTCTGTTGGTAAGTCAGAGGCACTGCATGCCAGTGCCTGTGACTTACTGACTCAACACTCATCTGAAATGTAGGAATCCAAGTCAAGAGCAGGAGAATGAAGACAAAGTCTGTCATACCAAGCATTGGTGGTTCAGTGGTAGAATTCTCGCCTGCCACGCGGGAGACCCGGGTCCGATTCCCGGCCAATGCAGCTTGACCATTTTGTGTATATTCAGCTCTATTTGAGGAAAATGAGTACAAACTCCTTCTGCTTGCAAAACACACATTTTCCCCTCCCGGTACTGAACAACCGCGGACAGAAACCAAGTGTTTGTTGGTCACATCTTGTCAGAAGGGTGTCACATGCGTAGACTTTGCGAACTTCGTTCACCAACTTGCCGCGCTGGGCCATCCTCACAAATATTTCTTGTGTTGTTTCGTGGCAGTGTTGGGCAGAAACAATGATAACACCCGAGTCGGACCAATTTCTGTTGGACTGGAAAGCCAAGGAGAGGAAACAGACAGTTTTTGTCAGTCTAATCACACAAGAAGCAGACTATCAAC
Organism: Phyllopteryx taeniolatus; assembly: GCF_024500385.1. Taxonomy (NCBI): domain Eukaryota; kingdom Metazoa; phylum Chordata; class Actinopteri; order Syngnathiformes; family Syngnathidae; genus Phyllopteryx; species Phyllopteryx taeniolatus. The sequence continues at coordinate 39,078 of NW_026903668.1, forward strand.
CCGCATACCCGTAGATATTGGAACCTGAATGGAGTTGCTTTGACGGCTCAGCCACTCCGACAGACTTTGCAAAACTTCGTTCACCAACTTGGCGCGCTGGGCCATCCTCACAAATATTCCTTGTGTTGTTTCATGGCAGTGTAGGGCAGAAACAATGATGACACCTGAGTCGTACCAATTTCTGTTGGACTGAAAAGCCAAGGAGAGGAAACAGACAGTTTTTGTCAGTCTAATCACACAAGAAGCAGACTATCAACCCGCATACCCGTAGATATTGGAACCTGAATGGAGTTGCTTTGACGGCTCTGCCACTCCGACAGACTTCGATTGTGTTGTTTTTCATTGCATCATAGTTTTCTGATGTTTATATGCATGCCAGTGCCTCTGACTTACTGACTCAATACTCATCTGAAAAGTAGGAATCCAAGTCAAAAGCAGGAGAATGAAGACAAAGTCTGTTGACAGAACATGGGCCACTCGTACTTAATGCCCCCTGCTTCCCCCGGGACATGGACAAAGTTTTGCCGGAGGTGGGAGTTGAAGCTCCTTCTGACTGGGGACTCTGCCAGACATTACCAGCATACCCTCACAATACGTAATTCTCTTTCATGTCGAACTGACATCTGCCCCCAACATCGAAGCAAAAACACCACCCAGTGGGAATCAGATTGCAGCTCCGCCCCTCTTTTCACCCCAGTGTTCAAGAAATGCGGCAGCATGTCCGATGACACGACCACAAAGTCGATCATCGAACTGCCACCTTTGGTTGTCCTGGTGTCAAGTGCTCATGTGGAAACCCTTATGTGTGAAGATGGTGTTCATTATTGACAGTCTGTGACGAGCACATTATTCCTCGAAGTAAGCACGACTCGCGTTGAGACCGGGGAGGGGTGAGGAGGCTTTCGCCTTTATCACGCCCTTCAGAGTCACATTGTCACTCGCCATGTGAGCACTGAATTCCCCCTCAGCAGAGGCGCACTAACAAAAAGGAAATGAATGACAGAATGGACATATTGTCTTTATACACTAGACACTGTCAGGAGTGGGATTTGAACCCACCCCTCTATAGAGACTGCAACGTGAATGCAGCGCCTTGGACCGCTCGGCCATCCTGACTGTAATACGTTGTGTTGTTTAGAAGGAACAAAGGGTCCGGATCTTTATTCACCCCAGGCGGTCTGCTCATCCGGTGGGCGACCCGTTCGAGAGCATTGGAATGTAGTCAAAGTGCAAGATCCCCAATACGAAGCATTGGTGGTTCAGTGGTAGAATTCTCACCTGCCACGCGGGAGACCCGGGTCTGATTCCCGGCCAATGCAGCTTGACCATTTTGTGTATATTTAGCTCTATTTGAGGTAAATGAGTACAAACTCCTTCTGCTTGCAAAACACACATTTTCCCCTCCCGGTACTGAACGACCGCGGACAGAAACCAAGTGTTTGTTGGTCACATCTTGTCAGAAGGGTGTCACATGCGTAGACTTTGCGAACTTCGTTCACCAACTTGGCGCGCTGGGCCATCCTCACAAATATTCCTTGTGTTGTTTCGTGGCAGTGTTGGGCAGAAACAATGATAACACCCGAGTCGGACCAATTTCTGTTGGACTGGAAAGCCAAGGAGAGGAAACAGACAGTTTTTGTCAGTCTAATCACACAAGAAGCAGAATATCAACCCGCATACCCGTAGATATTGCAACCTGAATGGAGTTGCTTTGACGGCTCTGCCACTCCGACAGACTTCGATTGTGTTGTTTTTCATTGCATCATAGTTTTCTGATGTTTATATGCATGCCAGTGCCTCTGACTTACTGACTCAATACTCATCTGAAAAGTAGGAATCCAAGTCAATGCAGGAGAATGAAGACAAAGTCTGTTGACAGAACATGGGCCACTCGTACTTAATGTCCCCTGCTTCCCCCGGGACATGGACAAAGTTTTGCCGGAGGTGGGAGTTGAAGCTCCTTCTGACTGGGGACTCTGCCAGACATTACCAGCACACCCTCACAATACGTAATTCTCTTTCATGTCGAACTGACATCTGCCCCCAACATCAAAGCAAACACACCACCCAGTGGGAATCAGATTGCAGCTCCGCCCCTCTTTTCACCCCAGTGTCCGATGACACGACCACAAAGTCGATCATCGAACTGCGACCTTTGGTTGTCCTGGTGTCAAGTGCTCATCTGGAAACCCTTATGTGTGAAGATGGTGGTCATTATTGACAGTCTGTGACGAGCACATTATTCCTAGAAGTAAGCACGACTCGCGCTTAGATCGGGGAGGGGTGAGGAGGCTTTCGCCTTTATCACGCCCTTCCGAGTCACATTGTCACTCGCCATGTGAGCACTGAATTCCCCCTCAGCAGAGGCGCACTCACAAAAAGGAAATGAATGCCAGAATGGAGACATTGTCTTTATACACTAGACACTGTCAGGAATGGGATTTGACCCCACGCCTCCATAGTATGTTGTATGTTTCTGACATACTCGGCAAATATAGATTCTGATTTTTATTCTGCTGATTCTGACAATTTACTCTATCTAATCTACTCCTTCTAATACTGCCATTCACTCGACTGTAATGTATTTCTAGGAAGTGGTTCGGGTTCATAAACCGTGGCTTTGAGGTCCACACAATAATGTGCAATAATTACGTATCATTTAAAGATCCATACCTTCGTATCCTTAGCCTCGAGCTAATTAAAAGCACTGATGTGATAAAATCGTGACGTATCACGTGATACTAATATATATATATCTCTATATAGATCTATATATGTAGATATATGTGTGTATAGATTTTTTTTTTTTTTTACTGTCGGAAAAGGAGATACGGGATGTTTAAAAAAGGTACGTGAAGATTCTGTCTCCTAATAAAGAGATGGTAAGTCATAAGAGAAAGAATGACTGCATTATAATTTAGGTCAACCACTGATAAGAAAACGATTCCACGAGAATCTAAAGTGAAAAAGCTTACAGCACCTGGTATTCCCAGGCGGTCTCCCATCCAAGTACTAACCAGGTCCGCCCCTGCTTAGCTTCCGAGATCAGACGAGATCAGGCGTTCTCAGGGTTGTATGGCCGTAAAATATCATATTTCGCTTAAAAATATCGAGCGGATCGCGTCATCTTTATTCTTCAATCGGCTGGCTGGTCTATTTTGGATTTTTTTCTGTGGATGATGCGAACTCATTCTCAACACTACAAATGTGTGATCAGATCATAGATTTAGAAAAGTTAACACACTCGAGAATTTGAGAACTTGCACTCTGCCAAAACTCAGACAAGAGAATACAAAATCCTCTTGGACCCTCCACATCCTGGTCACCAACTCTTCAGAAAAAGTCATCTTTATTTGCCATGTATGTCCAAAAAACACACAAGGAATTTGGTAGTTGGAGCCACTCTTGTACGACAACGTTCAATTGACAGAGAACACTTTTGAGACATAAAGACGTTGACAAAAAACAGTCACTGAGCAATTAAGGGTTGCTAGTTATCGTAATGCTGGTTAATTTTTTTTTTGACAATTGTGCAAAAAGATGCAGAGTCCTCTAGCATTTAGAGCAGTTCGAAAGACTAATATTGCAATAGTCCGGTGCAATGACCATTGTGCAAAGGGCGCCGAGACTTCAAGCGAGTAGTGCGATAATCTGGGACAATGTTTATTGTGCAAATCTTGCAGATTCTCTTCAATCAGTGTGTAATTGGAGCAGATGCTACTGGCATGAGTGGCAAGTATTGGTCAACAACAGATATGCAAATAGTGCAGCATGGCGAGACTACAACAGTGAGTGCATGAGTCATATATAATTGTCTTCCAGCTCCTTCCCCCAGGCAAGTGCTATCGAACAATGCAAACAAAAACTAGCAGACATTCCAACACCTTCGTCCCGCTTACCGTTAACTTCTTAAACAGTTCACTTACAATTGCATTGTAACATGCTGGCAATTTGTCTTGAGATTGTTGTCCCATCTCTGTCGGGCCAATTATACATTATTCGTCCATTCACTGTAGTAGTCTCACCACTCTGCACAATTTGCATATCTGTTGTTGACCAATACTGGCCACTCATGTGGTTGAGAAGTATCTGCACCATTTGCACAATGGACACTGTTCCAGATTATCGCACTACAATTCGCTTTATACTGCTTAAATTTCTCGAAGTCTCTTCACGTTTTGCACAATTGTCACTGTACCAGATTATTGCTCGATCAGTCATTTCAAATTGCTCTAAATTGCTAGAGGACTCTGCATCATTTGCACAATTGTCAAAAAATAAAAAATAACACAAAATTTGCATTGACATGACCACATTACCGCTAACCTTTCATTACTCAGTGATTCTCTGTACTTTGGTCTCATGTGATTATGTCTCCAAAGTATTTTCTCTCAAATGGCTATCCGTTGTCGCACGAGAGGGGCTCCAAGTACCAGAGACAAATTCCTTGTATGTTTCTGACATACTCGGCAAATAGATTCTGATTTACTCTATCTAATCTACTCCTTCTAATACTACCATTCACTCGACTGTAATGTATTCCTCGGAAGTGGTTCGGGTTCATAAACCGTGGCTTTGAGGTCCACACAATGATGTGCAATAATTACGTATCATTTAAAGATCCATACCTTCGTATCCTTAGCCTCGAGCTAATTAAAAGCACTCATGTGATAAAATTGTGACGTATCACGTGATACTAATATATATATATATATATTTAGATATAGATATAGATATATGTAGATATATGTGTGTATAGATTTTTATTTTATTTTTTACTGTCAGAAAAGGAGAAACGGGATGTTTAAAAAAGGTACGTGAAGAGTCTGTCTCCTAATAAAGAGACGGTAAGTCATAAGAGAGAGAATGACTGCATTATAATTTAGGTCAACCACCGATAAGAAAACGATTCCACGAGAATCTAAAGTGAAAAAGCTTACAGCACCTGGTATTCCCAGGCGGTCTCCCATCCAAGTACTAACCAGGCCCGCCCCTGCTTAGCTTCCGAGATCAGACAAGATCGGGCGTTCTCAGAGTAGTATGGCCGTAAGCCACATGGTTACCTGAAAAGCAACACCAACTCTTCAGAAACAGAATCATCTTTATTTGCCATGTATGTCCACAAAACATACAAGGAATTTGTCTCTGGTAGTTGGAGCCGCTCTCGTACGACAACAGACGGTCAATTGACAGAGAATGCTTTTGAGACATGAAGACTTTGACAAAAAACAGTCACTGAGCAATTAAGGGTTGCTAATTATCTGGTAATGCCGGTTCATTTTTTTTTTACAATTGTGCAAAAAGATGCAGAGTCCGCTAGCATTTAGAGCAGTTCGAAAGACTAATATTGCAATAGTCCGGTGCAATGACCATTGTCCAAAGGGCGCCGAGACTTCAAGCGAGTAGTACGATAATCTGGGACAATGTTTATTGTGCAAATGTTGCAGATTCTCTTCAATCAGTGTGCAATTGGAGCAGATGCTACTGGCATGAGTGGCCAGTATTGGTCAATGTTAAATATATTGTAGAAGTTATCATTTATTTGCTTCGCTTGCATTAGTATTATGGACCATTTTGAGAAAGGGAGATGTCTCGCCTTCAAGAAGATGACTCAGCAGGAATCATCAGAGAGAAGGACGTGGCCGGGATGTGGCAGGTGTTGGTCCCATGTTTTCACCTTGAAACCCTATCCTTAGTGTGTTGTGTCTTGGAGCTTAGTACGTTATGTCTTGTAAACTTAGAAACCTCCCTATTTTCAAATAAATGCAGGAGCGACAGGAGAGATTGTTTAGAGCGTGTTGAGAGGCTGTGATCTGAACAATCTCCCATACGCCCTCCTCATGAGAAAAAGAAACCAGTGTCTTCATTCCTTTTGTGTCTATTTTTTATAATGTTGGGTAAGATAAATCCAACATTAAATTGATCCTTCGAGCCTGATGTCAACACACCCGAGGACTCCAGTTGTGGACCCGACTTCCAGTTAAGAGACCGTGGCCACGGCAAGTAAGACCCTTTACGGGACTGGTCTTCGTTCTCCTCAACTGGGATCTGAAGGTTGACGACAATCCACAGGATTGAAGACGACTGGTGAGTTAAATTTAAAAAAAATTTTTAGGAAAAAGGATTAAAGAGTGAGTGAATTGCGCGACGAAAAGTCTGCGGCAGAATAAACCTTGTGTAATACTAGTCACTGGCAAGTGGTAAGAGGGACGGCGGAGTCCGACAAATTCCGCTAGGACGGCGGAGTCCTGTACGTACTTAAATTCCGTGTTTCTGTGTTTTCGTGTGTTAATAAAAACGTTACTAATATCGTGTGAATGTGTAAAAGTATGAATGTATAAGACTGGATTGTAAGTGACAACTGGGTTTGGAAGCAGAGGCAAGAATCCTCCGCCCCGTTTAGGGTAGAAGCTTGAGGATTACCAAAACTCAGACATTCATTGTCACACTGTCATTTTTGAATAAAGTCAGTATTTAGGCCACTATAGGTGCAAATAAACTGACTTCCAAATTCACAAAAATGGGAATAAATAACAGTAAAACGGATCCAAAAGTAGGCCTAACGTGTAAAGATTGGAAATATGTTCAACTCCAAAACCCTTCCAAAATAAAACATTTAAACACGTGGATAACCAAATACGGTTTCGCTGGCCAGCTAAATTCGCAAAAATTAGTTCAACTTCGAAACGAAATAAAATGTCGACACAAAAATGACATATCACAAATAGAAAAAGATGGATTTGACGACTTACTCTTCTGGCCAAACATGGTGTCTCAAAGAGAAAAAGGAAGGGAGAAAAAGAAGGACTTAACAAATGAACAAAAAGAGCAGGAAGGTAGGGATAAAAATATGTTGTTTCAAAGACAGGAAGATGACGAGACAGGACCAATGGTAAGAATTAGCGAGAAAAAGATGATTGAAGAAAGGTGTAAAAAAAATGAGGGAACAAAAGCATCAGCACCCTTGTACCCGGTTTTGCCACCTCATGAACTTCCTCCAACTCAAGAGTCAGAAACTCAACGAATTTTACGATCAGGAGGGGTACAAATGAATTGGTCTAAAACTATGGGAGAAACATTTTCTCCCATTCCCCAAATAACAAATATAACCTCAGACGAGGGAGACATGGATTTATATCCAATGATTGAGGTGGCAAATCCAAATGTACAAGAGGACCACAAAGAAACTATTTTGGTCTATAGGACCTGGACTAATGAGGATGTGAAAAAGGCCGTAGCCGGCATCACACCTTATCAACAATAGTTAAAAAATGCTTTACATGCGAATTCGAAAGAACACATTAACAGATGGGTAGATAAACATTGGATAAACCTAGCAACTGGCCCTCTGGAGGAATATGTTAATCATGCCCTCCACGCAGAAAGAGTGTTAGGACAAAAAAAAAAGAAGATAGATGTCTTCCTCAACGAAGGAGCAGAAATATACTATCAAGGCAGAAATAGAGATAATTTTAGAGGACGCGGCAGAGGCCGTGGGAGAGTAAAATATGGTGGAAGTCGAAATTATTATACCGTCTGTTGGTGCTGTGGAGACAAAGGCCACATTGCACGTGAATGTCCTAAAAAAAATAATAATAAAAGAGAATACGGACAAACTACCGCATGACTAAGCCAGCCTGCTTCCCAACTCAACAAATCCTCTTGTGGAAACATTACAGAGAATGAGGAGGTGGATTTCAATTTACAGGACATTCTGAGTTTGGACACTGAAAAACCTGAAATAACCTTGTCAGTAAATGGGAAAGAAATGAAATTTCTTTGCGATACAGGAGCATGTAGGACTGCATGTCGGGAAAAGATTCCAGGTTCCAAACTATCGGGACATAAGGCAATAGTTAGATCTGCAAATGGACAAATTACTTTTGCCATGGAACTTGAGCCTGTGTGGATTAGAGACCCACAGGGGAGAACTTGTAGAATGCCCATTTTCGAAGTCCCGGAGTGCCCTGTGAATTTGTTGGGAAGAGATGGCTTATTCCAACTAGGACTTGTACTCAAACATGAATTAAACATAAATTAAAAAGAGAGGACCTCTATGTAACACTGGAAAGCAGAGAAAGTACATTCTATTACACAATCGATATCCCAGACAAACCACCGTTAAACATGGGAAAGGCCCTGTTGTCTGCAGCCTTGCAGCTTATCACAGAAGTAGAAGATAAAAAAATAAAAAATAAATGTGATGAGCTGCATATAACTGTGGTACAAAAACACACAAGGGCCAGACCTAGGATATGAAAACAAGGTACGACATGCGACACCTGATAAAATTACTGTAGATTATCTGTACTCAGACAATGAAGCAAAAGTCGCGGCAGGAATTATTTTACCAGACAAATTAAAGGAACTGTATAAAAATACAAGTGTCCCACATATTTCATTGTGCAAAGATTATGAGTCACAGTGGAAACATATGGGAACATTAGTAAAACAAGGACAGGAGACAGATGATTGGCAGCAAATAGAAAACAAACTGGAATACAGTGCATCAACTGGTCTAATTAGGAAGGCGATGTTTTGGACAATACAGGGTGATGAAGGGAAACACATGCAACCTGTTTGATTTGACCAAATGATTCTCACTGAAATTGATGAAGAAATATTGAAAAAAGTTGCAAAAAAAAAATACAATTATTGTCCACGGGACCATTTGATGTAGGCCTTATTAAAGGGGCTTTACCAGTACAAATTAGACCCAAAACAGAATATAGACCAGGGATTCGTCAATATCCATTAAAACCAGATCAGTCGGTTGGCGAATGGTGCAAGATTTACAGGCAGTAAATTCTGCAGTAATACAGAGAGCAGCATGCGTACCAGATCCACACACATTGTTAAATTCATTGAAACCAGACGCTACTGTGTTTACAGTGGTGGACATAAGTAATGCTTTCTTTTCTGTACCAGTAGAAAAGAACAGTCAATTTTGGTTTGCATTCACATTTGAGGAAAAAAAATATACATTTACTAGATTACCACAAGGTTACTGTGAAAGTCCAACCATTTATTCACAAGTAATGAGAACAAGCATGTCTAAATTCACTCCCGCAGGAGGGAGCCAAATTTTACTATATGTAGATGATGTGCTGCTGGCATCTCCAGATGGAGAGACATGCATCAAAGATTCATTGGCCTTACTGCATCATCTAGCAGAAGAGGGACATAAAGTTAACAAAAATAAATTGCAATGGTGTAAAAAGCAAGTCAAATATCTAGGCCATAATTTAAGTGTAGGAGGAAGGACTATATTAGAAGACAGAAAAGCTATAGTCTTAAAAAATCTTAAACCGCAGATGAAGAAACATATAATAATCAATTTTAGGTCTGACAAATTATTGTAGAGCATGGATTCCAAACTATGCAGAAATTGTTGCACCATTGTCAAAATTAATGTATGAAGACAACCTTAAAATGACATCACCTGTTTAATGGAGTACAGAGGCAGAAAAGGCCTTCTGTGACATTAAACAACATTTGGTGTCCAGTGCTGCACTGGGCCTTCCAAATTTAATGATAAAACATTCATTCAAATGGTAGATTGTAAAAGCTATTACATGACCTCCGTACTTACACAACAATACGGTGATAAGCTAAGACCAAGGGCTTATTTTTCGACTAAATTGGACAGCGTGACGTGTGCATTACCGCATTGTGTCAGAGCAGTTGTGGCAGCCTTGACGGCAGTAGAGAGCAGTTCCACAATTGTGTTATTTCATCCATTAACTCTTAAGGTCCCACATACAGTGTCTGCTCTCCTATTGCAAACCAATATGGCGTTTTTATCACCTGCAAGACATTTATCTAGCATGGCCATCTTGCTGTCACAACCACATTTGACTGTTGAGCGATGCACAACCTTAAATCCAGCCACACTAGTACCCTTACTTGATGAAGGCACGCAGCATGATTGTCAGGAATTGGCTGAACAAGCTGCTGAATTAGTAGCATTAACCGAGGCATGCAAACTAATGATAAATAAAGATGGTACAATCTATACTGATAGCCAATATGAGTATTCCACAGCAAGAACGCAATTATTGGGAAAAATAAAAGTGCAAAACGATAAAATGAAATTTACATTAGCAAAGAAAAAAAAAAAAAAAAAAAAAACCTATTCAAATGGGCTGCTATATTGAGCCATGCTGTGTCACATGTCTCAACCGGAGGGATGGTGGCACAGATAGATTGACACTTTACAGCCCTAAAAATTCGCAGAAAGAAACACGTGGGTTCATTTAACACACTGTAAAAGAGTCATTTCAGCTGAGTAGTCAAATAGGGAAGGTGAGCAAAAGTCTGATAACGGAGCGGGAGCAGATGTGTAGATTCTGAAAACGCTTGCTGGTCAGTGAAGAAAAAAGACACCAACCCTTTCAGTGAGAACTCAGCAGCAAGGCACACCCACGTTGGTTATGAGATTTGATAGGTTGTTACGTAGCAACTTTGGCTACTATGGTGTTGGTTTTGTTTATGTGGTACATGGGACGTCCCACCCTAAATGATAAAACCAATTTTTTAGATAGAAAATCACCTACCAACTGGACCAATATGACGAACCCATTAATAAAAATTTTTTGAATCATTAACTCGTATCAAAAGGAGTACAGCTGATGACCAGAACTGTGGGCATGGCCTCCAAACGCGGCAAAACGGTTTCATATTTTGTGCCCCCAAAATCAAACTGCTTTAATCATAATTCCATATGCGGCTCTCACCAAAGATGCTCAAGAGAATGGGCAGAATTGGGGATTTGGATATGACTGGTATGCAACTATAGGCTTTGGATGGGAACACCTCATTGGTGAAACAGGTTATGATTGGTCCAGTTGGTCACAAAAAATAGCAAAAGAACATAGAAAGAAGTTTAACATAAGCAAAACGGCCCATAGTTTAATATTGAAATACAAATCAAGTCACCCAGTGTGTTTGATGGTGAGCTTGTGGGCCTATTCTGGCGGAAAAGATCCCCACTTCCAAGTAGCATTGTGTTATAGGAACCGTGTTAAACCAGAAATGCCATTGAAAACTTCAAAGAAAGGTGGACAAATTTTAATGGTTAACAACATAACTACTGATGATTGGTTCCTTGTTGTCACAGGAGTTTCAGGACAAAATAACAATTGGTTACTATTGATGGAACAAGCAGCAAATGTAGCGAGAAAAGATTGTGTAGTTTGCATGGGTCCCAGGCCTTTGTTGCGCATAGTTCCGGCACAATGATCACAAGATTGTATTATTCCATTAATGAACGCTACTGTACCAACTGAGAGGTGTAAATCATGGGATCCTATATATCCCGTAACAAAAGCAGATAAACACAAACCAATGTGTTCTACTTTAGTAGCACCAAATAATTTCACTTGTATAAACATGATTAGTAAACGAAAAAAATTAGGACCACTGAACGACACACAGTGTAAAGTAACCTTAAAGGTCGGACCAAATTTTGTGCCAGTATCACGGAGCGACATCTGGTGGTGGTGCGGAGATGATAGACTGTTTGATAGATTACCTAAAGATATATCTGGATTGTGCGCTATTATCACTTTGACATTGCATGTGTCAGTATACCCTATGCCTGTTCAAGATTTAATGGAAAGGGCACCAATGTTTTTGTCCAATCTAGAACATAGACAAAAAAGGGATTTATCCTGGCAGAGGCAAAATTATCCAACATAAACATACATCGACGCCATAGGTGTTCCTCGTGGGGTTCCTAATCAATACAAATTAGCTGACCAAGTTGCAGGAGGATTTGAATACTTCATATGCTGTTGGTGTACGATTAATAAAAATGTTGATGGGATAAACTATATCCACTTCAATGTACAGAGATTAGGAAATTGGACTCAGAGTGGGTTGGAAGCTGTGCACGAGCAGCTCAAGGACGTTCCAAAACCGCATAGCTGTCGACATGCTCCTCGCAAGAGAGGGAGGTGTTTGCGGTATGTTTGGAGAACAAACAATACTGCTTCAGATGGCAGCTTGACCAGAGCCATCGATGGTCTACGGACCCTCAATCAACACTCCTTGTGGGACAGCTGGATGGACGTTTTTGGTAAATACAAAAACCTAATTTCACCAATATTGATATCAATTGCTGTTTTTGCAGCCATTCTGACATTGTGTGGATGTTATTGTAGCCCATGCATTCGGGCTTTAATCAGTAGATTAATTACCACAGCAATTACCCCCACATGGAACCGTATGGAGCAGATTTATCCTTTATTGGAGGTTGATAATGATGACGATGATGATGATGATGATGTTGTTTTACCTGATTTGTTTCCTGATCCAGGTGATTACGATGTTTAAACTACAACATTCATGTATGACAAGTTTACTCTGAGTGTAAATGTATTTGTTTCATAAAAATGATTCTACAGTTAAAAAATCGAAATGAAGTGACTGTAAAATGATATGAGAATTTGTGCAAATACATGATAAACAGGAGGGAAATGTTAAATATATTGTAGAAGTTATCATTTATTTGCTTAGCTTGCATTAGTATTATGGACCATTTTGAGAAAGGAACATGTCTCGCCTTCAAGAAGATGACTCAGCAGGAATCATCAGAGAGAAGGACGTGGCCGGGACGTGGCAGGTGTTGGTCCCATGTTTTCACCTTGAAACCCTACCCTTAGTGTGTTGTGTCTTGTAGCTTAGTACGTTATGTCTTGTAAACTTAGAAACCTCCCTGTTTCAAATAAATACAGGAGCGACGGGAGAGATTGTTTAGAGCGTATTGAGAGGCTGTAATCTGAACAATCTCCCATACGCCCTCCTCATGAGAAAAACAAACCAGCGTCTTCATTCCTTTTGTGTCTATTTTTTATAATGTTGGGTAAGATAAATCCAACACAGACGAATTTAAGGTGGAGGTGGGACTGCATCAGGGATCAGCCCTGAGCCCCTTCCTGTTAGCAGTGGTGATGGATAGGCTGACAGATGAAGTTAGACTGGAATCACCGTGGACCATGATGTTTGCAGATGACATTGTGATCTGCAGTGAAAGCAGGAAGCAGGTGGAGGAACAGTTAGAAAGATGGAGGCATGCACTGGAAAGCAGAGGAATGAAGACTAGCCGAAGTAAAACAGAATATATGTGCATGAATGAGAAGGGTGGTGGGGGAAGAGTGAGGCTACAGGGAGAAGAGATAGCAAGGGTGGAGGACTTTAAATACTTGGGGTCAACTGTCCAGAGCAATGGTGAGTGTGGTCAGGAAGTGAAGAAACGTGTCCAAGCAGGTTGGAACGGGTGGAGGAAGGTGTCAGATGTGTTATGTGACAGAAGAGTCTGCTCGGATAAAGGGCAAAGTTTATAAAACAGTGGTGAGGCCAGCCATGATGTACGGATTAGAGACAGTGGCACTGAAGAGACAACAGGAAGCAGAGCTGGAGGTGGCGGAAATTAAGATGTTGAGGTTCGCTCTCGGGGTGACCAGGTTGGATAAAATTAGAAATGAGCTCATCAGAGGGACAGCCAAGGTTCCATGTTTTGGAGACAAAGTTAGAGAGAGCAGACTTTGATGGCTTGGACACGTCCAGAGGAGAAATAATGACTGTATTGGTAGAAGGATGATGAGGATGGAGCTGCCACGCAAGAGCGAGAGGAAGACCAAAGAGACGGTTGATGGATGTCGTGAGGGAAGATACGAGGGTCGTTGGTGTTCGAGAGGAGGATGCAGGCGATAGGCTTACATGGAAAAGGATGACGCGCTGTTTTTTTTAAGAAAGTTGAAGTGACAGGATTCCTGGTTTTCACCTCGGCGGCCCAGGTTTGACTACCGTTTTGGGAATGTTCGTTGAATCGCTTCTGAACTCTACCATTTAGACTTTGTCACCTCGTATGGTAACATTACCTGAGTTCTAGTATTATAGCATGGATCTTCACCCAGGGAACCAGGTCCGACTCCCAGAATGAGAGTATTTTTTTACCCAGCATTCCAGCAATTTGGCTGTTCATCCAGAAAACTTCCGATTGAGCTTGGGGGAAAAAACACAACAAAGGTGTTTCCCAGATGGCCAAGCGTTTCAGGATTCTTGGTTTTCACCCATGAGGCCTGAGTTTGACTCTGGGTTTGGGAACGTTCTCTGAATTCCACCATTTGGGCTTTAACAGCATGTCGAAAAATTCCAGTTAGGGGAAATGTTCAATATTTTGGAAAAAAACAAAGGATTTTCCCATATGGTTAAGCGGTCAGGTTGCTTGGTTTTCACCCAGGAGGCCTGAGTTTGACTCCTGGTTTGGGAATGTTCCCTGTTTTCCACTATTTGGGCTTTGATCAAGCAGAAAATTTCTAATATTTTGCGCTTTGAAAAACTGGCAGACCCACGTGTCCCATATGGTCTGGTGGTCAGGATTTGTGGTTTTTATTGGACTCCTACTCCCGATATGGGAATGTAACTTTTGTTTTGGCCTGAGCGTATCAATTGGAAAGAAGACCCAGCATCACATGTCCCATATGGTCTAGTGGTCAGGATTCCTGGTTTTCACCCAGGTGGCCCGGGTTCGACTCCTGGTGTGGGAATGTTCCTTCAACCTCTCCTGATCTCTCCCATTTGGACTTTGATTAACACTTGGTAGGGCAACATTCCCTTAATACTGGTAGTGTTGCATGGATATTAATCCCAGTGTGACTCCCTTTATGAGAGCTATTTTTTACCCTGCATTCCACCAATTTAGCTTTAACATTCATCAGCAAAAAAAAAAAAAAAAAAAAAGCGCTTTGGGAAACGTTCAATATTTTGGGAAAAAAACAACAGGCAGTCAGGATTTCTGGTTTTCACACAGGTCTTCTGGGTTTGACACCCAGTATGGGAATGTTCCACCGTTTGGGCTTCGATCTTGATGCAGAAAATTTCCAATATTTTGCGCTTGGAAAAAAAAAACTCAGAAAGAATAAGTGGTAACAATAATTTGAACTCACACCAATATGTGTCTCATATGGTTTTTACCCAAGTGGCCCGGGTTTGACGCCCAGTATGGGAATGTTCCCTGAATCTCTTCTGAACTCTATTATTTAGACTGTCAACTGGAAAAGTAACTACCTGACTTTCAATATGATGGCATGGATCACCCAGGGAACCAGGTCCGACTCCTAGAATGAGAGCAATTTTATACCCTGCATTCCACCAATTTGGCTTTAACATTCATGCAGAAAACATCCGATTGAGCTTGGGGAAATGTTAAATATTTTGGAAAACAAAACAAAGGCTTTTCCCATATGGGCAAGCAGTCAGGAATCCTGGTTTTCACCCAAGTGACCTGGGTTTGACACCCAGTATGGGTACATTTCCTGAATTCCTCCATTTGGGCTTAGATTTTCATGGAGAAAATTTCCAATATTTTGTGCTTGGAACTCTCCCATATACATCTCCAATATTTTGGAAAATAAAAACAAAGCACTTGTCCCATATGGGCAAGCAGAATTTGTAGTTTTCACCCAAACAGCCTGAGTTCAACTCCTCGTATGGGAACATTCCCTGAATTCCACCATTTGGGCTTTGACTGGCATGCAGAAAATTTCAGAGAGAATAAGTGGTAGAGACACCAAATGTGTCCCATATGATGTGGCAGTCAGGATTACAGGTTTTCACTGGTCTCCTACTCCCAGTATGGGAATGTAATCTGAATTATTTTGTTTTGGCATTGGAAATTGAAAGGTAAAGAATTTCCCAAAAAATAAATTGAACACACACCATAATGTGTCCCATATGGTCAAGGAGTCAGAATTTCTGGTTTTCATCCAGATAGCTGGGGTTCAACTCCCGGTATGGGAATGTTGCTTGAATCTCTCCTGAACTCTACCATTTGGACTTTAATTGAGCCATTGTATGGTAACGAATGGCGTTGCTATGTTTTGCAACAAATAGTTTGCGATGGTCTTGAGACCAGTCAGTGTCTTGACTCACACCTTGGCAATCAAACCTTTTTGTAGGCCATCAATTAGGACTGAACCAGCTGATATTCATTTGCATTGACAAGAGGCTGGATTGCTGTTTGTTTATTGATAAATAGGCACATATCTAAGCTTCTGAACGTTTGCTGAACAACATTTGAACAAGCCAGTTAAATACTGGGAGAATTAGTCTGGTTGGATGAGAGCAAACTTGAACTGTTTGGTAATGCACACCACGTTTGGAGGACAAATGACACTGCACATCACCCTAAAAACACCATACCAACAGTTCGGAGGTGGGAACTTGATGGTGTGGGGATGCTTTTCTCAAAATGGGACTGGTAAACTTCATATTATGGAAGGAAGAATGAATGGGCAAATGTGCCGAGACGTTCTCGACAAAAATCTGCTGCCACCTCGGAGGATGATGAAAAAGAAACATGGGGGGTCATTTCAACAGGATGATCCAAAACATACTGCCAAGAAACTCTCAATCGTTTTCAAAGAAAAACAACAGCTGTTCAGATGGCCCAGCCAATCACCTGACTTGAATCCAATCAAAAATGTATGGAAAGAACTGAAACTCAAGGTCCATAAAAGAAGCCCTCGGAAAACTTTGAGATTTGAGGACTGCTTGTGTAGAGGAATGGACCAAATTGACACCAGAGCAATGCATCCGACTCGTTTCTTCATACATGAGCCGTCTTGAAGCTGTCATTGCAAACAGAGGCTTTTGTACAAAGTAATAAATAAATACCAGTTGGCGTTTTCAATACTTTTTTCCCTCTGGCATTTCACATTATTACACACAACTCAATTTCTGATCTTATTTGTTCTACTTTCTTTGTATGTATGGCTTACTGGTGAAATTTTCACGTCAATAGCACCTTTGGAAATATATTTAATGAGAAAAATGGTGACGTGTTTTGGCAAATCTTTTTCTGACAGAATAAGTCAGGAAGCAATCTTGTCTTTGTGGGTTTTTATTACAAAAAAAAGAAAGAAAAGTGTTTGCAAAGAGAGGTGGTGAGCCCATGGGAAGGGGGACACACGTTACCCTTTCGGGCTGTGCCTGGCCGGGCCCCACGGGTGCAGGCCCGGCCACCAGGCGGTCGTCTCCCACCCCCACCTCCAGGCTTGGCTCCAGAGGAGGGCCCCGGTGACCCGCGTCCGGGCAAGGGAAACCTCGATCCATTTCTTTCTTTCTTCATTGGGGTTTTTGGAGCCGTGCTTTGTCTGGTCCCTCACCTAGGACCTGTTTGCCATGGGTGACCCTACCAGGGGCGTGAATGCCAAGACAACTTAGCTCTTAGGATCATTGGGACACACAAACCCCTGCACCACGATAAAGTGATGGCTTCCAGGAGGAGGAGGCCTATTTTTCCACACAAAATTAAGGAGCCTTTTGTCAAGCTCTCTCAGGATCTGTTTATCGACATGTAGAGCCTTTCCTTTGAGATTCCTTCTGATATAGTAAGATTCTTCCTCCTAGCGATAGATCTTGTAAGAGCCATTGTTTTAATTTATTATTATTTTTTTTTAATAATTGGGTTGACATTTGAGGTGCATCTTGTGCTTTGATACTTTGTTATTAAGATACCAAAGTATCGCACTTCTTTTTTGATTGTGGATGCTATACAGTTCAGATATTGCACAATCTATAATAGCCATGAGTTCGCATTTGTTAATATTCCAGCATAAAACAGAAGCCCTTGAGAAACTGCAAATTATATTAAAGGCTGCAGAGATTTGGCTTTCATTTTTCCAAAAAAGTGGTGAATCATCCGCAAGTTGAGTCAAGATGAATTGTTTTACCAAGGAGAGAGATACCTTCAACAGCACCATTTTTAATATGATATGCCATGAGCTGTGCCACTGTCAAAAAAAGATATAGAGATGCAGGACAAACCTGTATAATACCTCTAGAAAGCTCAAATCTAGGGGATGTGCCACCTGATACTTTAATGGAGCTATTGCTGTTCTCATAGAGGGTTTTAATGGTGGAGCAAAAATAATTACTAAAGCCAAATTTATTTAATGACTGCAATATGAACTGATGCTCCACTGTATCATATCATAAAATTTAAGAATAAAATAAAGCCATTATCCTCCAAAATTTAAGAATAATCCAAAATGTCAATAACTACCGTATTTTCACGACCATAAGGCGCACTTAAAAGTCTTAAATTTTCTCCAAAATGGATGGGGTGCCTTATAATGGGGCGCACCTTATGTGTGCACCAAAATCTGTAAATGTTGTTGTGTGACTTTGATGAGCGCTCCGCTTGACTGACTGGGAGCATTTCCTGCCAACACGCTGCTTATATTAAGGAAAGTGACTGAGGACAGCATGCGGACGTTAAACGGGGAAGGGTGCGCATGAAAGAGGACGCTAAAGGCACGCCCCCAATCGGTATATAGCGGCGGTATGTGCATTGTGCAAAACAACATCGGTTTGGCTAAGGACCCCCGAAAATGGCACCTACGAAGAGACACGCTTACGAAGCACAGTTTAAACTGCAAGCTATCAGTTACGCGGAGGAACATGGGAATCGAGCAGCCACGAGAGAATTCAAGATCAACGAATCCATGGTTCGCAAGTGGAGGAAGCAGGAAAACGAGCTTCGCTAAGTCAAGAAGACGAAGCTGATTTTCCGCGGAAACAAGGCGAGGTAGGCCGAGCCGGGAGAAGCATCTCTACAGTCACCATTCGACCGAGGGCAATAACTTGGAGCTTGCCATCATTCCGGGAGGCTTGACGAAGGTGTAAACAGGGCGTTCAAATGACGACAATGACGAGTAGTGGATACAGCAAACACATAAACTTCTTAGTGGCAAACACTGGAACATAGTTGTTATAGTTGTGATAGTTGTTTTTGTGAACTTTATTAATTTAGACTTTTTACTTTACGCCGATCTGATCGGTGTTACCAGTATCGGATGATAAGTAGCATTTTATGCTGATCAGCTTTCATGTCATAAGTCGCCGATCCGATCAATGACGTCATTGATCGGCTCCGCACACGATTTTTAACTCCGCGTCTTCGTCGTGTATGAATCCAAAAGATAGTTTATTTTTAGCCTTGTCACGTGTCTTGTTGCACAGTACTGTAACTATCTGACGGCCAATAAAGTTTTTCAATCTTGTCGGTGAAAAAACACGTCGTCGGTGTGGGACTATTGTGCAGTGTTTCAGACAAACCACACGTAAGTTATTTGCAATCTGAAATACGTCGTGGGGAACGTCATTTAAATGCTTCAACACAACAAATTTGTTCAAGCACCTGAAGAATGTACACGAGGAGCATGCCGTGTTCAAGCAACGCAGCGTGGGGTGGGTGGGGGTCGATAGTCAAACGAACTTAAACTCTGGACAAAACCCTTCCATATAGCCGGGACATTGAGAAAGTTAGAGTAAGCATGTCATTCACAGTATTTATTAAAGTAATTTAATTGCAATAGAGTAATTTAATTACAGTAAGTTAGCACCCATTATTTTTGTCCTGTAATGTTGATTTGACCTAAACTTATGTCAGCGGCCAATCCTTGAATGCCCCCTAGAAGTCATTGGTGTTTTAACTTTTGTCTAAAATACAAGAGAATAATTTGAGCTGGGACGGCTTCAGCATGCCCGCAACCCTTGTGAGGATAAGCTGTACAGAAAATGGAAGGATGGATGGATGGATATCAAACTCATCTGTCTTTCATATGAACCTTAAATATAAATATAAACTAGAACACACAACATGAGAACAGATTTACCAAACTGTGTGTTTGTCTTTTTGTGTCTTGCAGACATCACTGAAGATCTTCGTACTGTTGGATTGTTCTATTTGTACTCATGATGCTATGTTCCTTTCTTTAACAATTAAGTTCAATTTCCAAAACATCCAAGGCCAGAGAGAGGGGTGCCCACATTTTAGGATGACTCCCTTTTTTTGCTTTATAGCACCCAAGGTAGATTACTTAAGAATCATGGTTTTAGGGTGACTCCCCTTTTCTGATAACACCCAAGGCCAGAGGTACTTTCTGCTAAACATATATCTAAACCTTCTGCTGTACAGTCATAACGAAACCTTCTGACATGTATAAAAGGAGTTAGCGCAAATAAACAAGGTGTGTCATTCACAGAACCTGCACTCTGGTGGGCAGTTGATTGAATGCACCCTGAGACTCAGCACGGTGTCTTGTTTTTTCCTCTCTCTTTGGACAAAGAAAACGAACACGCAAGGATGATTGAAGGTTCCATGATCTATTGAACATTGACATTATATTACGTCCTTAAAAGATGGTGACCCTGCGTCGTGATTTGTCCGATAGGAGAGGTTAATTTTGGTCATCAACTACTTGGCCTGGACTCACAAACAGAGCGCTCACAAACTAAGGTAAGCAGAGACCTTTTTAACAAAATTCTGAACATTGACAGTTACCAAATTATTTGTGAGTCCGAGACAAGTAATTTTTTCTAAATCATAAGTTTTGTGTGACTCGCGAGATAGAGAAATCCTACAACAAAGGTTGTGGAAGGTTAGCCTCCAATCACGACAGATTGGAGAAGGTTATCCCCCAGTGACGACTGGGGAAGGTTATCCTCTGACGACGGTCAGGGAAGATTTACCACTATTAAAAGGTAAATATTAGAAGTGAAGGATCCCTCTGGTTAGAGACCAGGGAAGGTCTTGGTGGACCAGAATAATACAGTGTTATTTATGTGTAGAAAATTCTTTCAGGCATTTTTAGTACACGTCGAAAGAACTGTTAGGAGAATTCCGAAGTGAATTAAAAAGATGTATTAAGTGTGGGGAAACCCCAAGGAGAAAGGCGCCACTTGTGGTAGAAACTTCCTTTCTCACACTTGAAATCTGTCATTCACTTTTTTACAAATTCTCCCCATAATTATATGATGGAAGGGAATTTTGTGGCACGGTGGTCGACTGGTTAGAGCGTCTGCCTCACAGTTCTGGGGACCAGGGTTCAATCCCCGGCCCCGCCTGTGTGAAGTTTGCATGTTCTCCCCGTGCCTGCGTGGGTTTTCTCCGGGCACTCCGGTTTCCTCCCACATCCCAAAAATATGCTTGGTAGGTTAATTGACAACTCTAAATTGCCCCTAGTTGTGAATGTGAGTGCGAATGGTTGTTTGTTTGTATGTGCCCTGCGATTGGCTGGCAACCAGTTTTGGGTGTACCCCGCCTCCTGCCCGATGATAGCTGAGATAAGCTCCAGCACGCCCGCGACCCTTGTGAGGAAAAGCGGCTCAGAAAATGGATGGATGGATGCAAGCACATTTAGACAAACATTGTCAATTGGTAGAAAAACCCGAATTGGTATTGGGAGATTCAGGTCACGAAGGGGGAAAAGGTGGCAATTCACAAAGTTAATGTTACACTATACGGGACTAAGGTATGTAGGGGAGAAGAGACAGAAAAAGGAAAGAGAGAAAATAAGTAAATGATTAGATAAAAAATAGGAAGAAGGACAAATCAGAAAGACTGAGCCTTTGCTTCCTGAGTTACACCGTCTAAAAGACAGACTAGTTGTAGAAATAAAACTTCTAAAAAACAAAAAACCGTCCGTCTTCCGCAATGAACTCTAAAATCGCTGAAAAAGAACAAACTCTGTGTACAGTGATGAATGTACTTGCATTGGTGGGGATATTTGAACCAAAAGATGATGCCATGATTATGGCATGACAAAAGGAAAAAAGAGAAAGAAAGGAAGATGAAATTGAAAAAATAAAAAATAAATAATAAAATAAATTAAAAAAACACCATATGCGCAGGCACCACAAACTTCCTCACTATACTTAGAACTAAGAGTACTTCGCTTTATGTAAAGATGGATAGAAAAAAGGCGCTGCCAAAGAAAATGTGTCAGAAAAAAAAACAAAAAAAAAACAAGCACTATCTGTCATGGCACCTCAGCTACTGTCGTAGGACCCGACGTGGGCCACTTTGCTACTACAGCAGCAGACTAGAGGGGGGTCGGAGGTGGTTTCAGGGGTCACTCCCGCGGTGCGAACTTCATAAGATTCTTTGCATGTGGAAAAACTGGACACGTTGCATTTGTCTGTCGAGGCCCTGCTGAAGCACAGAGTAACTACAGTTGTTACGCCTGTGGACAAGAGGGACACATTGCCAACTGTTGTCCCAACCTGCTGCCCAGAGGACGTGGTGAAACAACAGGACGAGGCAGGCGAAATGTGCCAAAGAGACATTTTACAGAAATGTAATGATGCCATTGTCTGTGCAGTACACGGACCTGACATTGTGTTTCCAGATGGAACCATGCTGCCGGCCAAAGGAGACCTGCGTACACATGTGCTAGCATGTGTGCAACAAAAAACTGTGACTCCTGTTGCTGACATCTATTGGGGACTGCTCGACACGTGTCAGAATCAGAATCAGAATCATCTTTATTTGCCAAGTATGTCCAAAAACACACAAGGAATTTGTCTCCGGTAGTTGGAGCCGCTCTCGTACGACAACAGACAGTCAATTTACAGAGAACACTTTTGAGACATAAAGACATTGACTAAAAAAACAGTCACTGAGCAATAAAGGGCATGATTGGCCAGTATTGGTCAACAACAGATATGCAAATAGTGCAGTGTTGCGAGACTACTACAGTGAGTGCACGAGTAATATATAATTGGCCCCACAGAACTCAAGTCAAAAAATTGCCAGCATGTTGTAATGAAATTGTAGGTTCGGTGTTTAAGAAGTTGATCGCAAGAGGGAAGAAGCTGTTGGAATGTCTGCTTGTTCTAGTTTGCATTGATCGGTAGCGCCTACCGGAGGGAAGGAGCTGGAAGAGCCGGTGACCGGGGTGCGGAGGGTCAGAGAGGATTTGGCACGCTCTTGTCTTAGTTCTGGCAGCGTGCAAGTCCTCAATGGTGGGTAGGGGGGGTACCGACAATCCTTTCAGCAGTTTTGATTGTCCGTTGCAGTCGGAGTTTGTCCTTTTTTGTAGCAGCACCAAACCAGACTGTGATGGAAGAACACAGGACTGATTCGACTACCGCTGTGGAGAATTGTCTCAGCAGCTCCGGTGGTAGGCCGTGCTTTCTCAGAAGCCGCAGGAAGTGCATCCTCTGCTGGGCCTTTTTGAGGACGGAGTTGATGTTGGTCGCCCACTTCAGGTCCTGAGAGACTGTCCCAGGAACTTTCGACGGTTGACACAAGGCAGCTGGACAACGTGAGGGGCAGCTGTGGCGAATGATGCCTCCTAAAGTCCACGATCATCTCTACAGTCTTGAGCGTGTTCAGCTCCAGTTTGTGTCTGCCGCACCACAGCTCCAGCCGCTCCGCTTCCTGTCGATATGCAGACTCGTCACCGTCCTTAATGAGGCCGATGACAGTGGTGTCATCTGCAAACTTCAGGAGTTTGACAGTCGGGTGCGCTGAGATGCAGTCGTTCGTGTAGAGAGAGAAGAGCAGCGGAGAGAGGACACAACCTTAGGGCGCCCCAGTGCTGATGCTGCGTGTGGATGAGGTGGCCTCCCACAGCCTCACCTGCTGTGTCCTGCCTGTCAGAAAGCTGTAAATCCACTGGCAGATGGCAGGAGAGACGCTGAGCTGGAGAACCTTGGATGAAAGGAGTTCAGGGATGATGGTGTTGAACGCTGAGCTGAAGTCCACGAACAGGATCCTCGCGTAGGTCCCTGCACTGTCGAGGTGTTCTAGGATGAAGTGCAGTCCCATGTTGACTGCATCATCCGCAGACCTGTTCGCTTGGTAGGCAAACTGCAGGGGGTCCAGCAGGGGACCTGTGACACTCTTGAGGTGGTCCAGCACGAGACTTTCAAAGGACTTCATGACCACAGATGTCAAAGTGACAGGCCTGTAGTCATTTATACCCGAGATTGCAGGTTTCTTGGGGACTGGAATGATGGTGGAGCGTTTGAAACAGGATGGTACTTCACACAGTTCCAGAGATCTATTGAAGATCTGAGTGAAGACTGGCGCGAGCTCGTCCGCGCAGACTTTGAGGCAGGACGGGGACACATGGTCTGGGCCTGCCGCTTTGTTAATCTTTTGTTGTTTAAAGATGCGTCTCACATCCTGTTCATTGATGGTTAACGCAGAAGTCAGAGGTGTGATTGTGGTCGGGGGTGCGGCCGGGTGGGTGTGGGGTGTGAAAGTGTCCTTTTCAAATCTGCAGTAGAAGGTATTCAAGTCGTTGGCTAGTGTGCTATTGTTCTCAGCTTGGGGGGATCGTCGCTTGAAATTAGTCAGCGATTGGAATGCATGCCAGACTGATTTAGAGTCGTTAGCGCTAAACTGTTTTTCCAACTTTGCTGCATAGTTCCTCTTTGCAATGTTAATTTCTTTAGTCAGCTGGTTTCTAGCTCGATTATACAGGGCCCTGTCCCCGCTCTGATATGCGTCCTCCTTAGCTTGGCGAAGCTGTTTCAGTTTAGCAGTGAACCACGGCTTGTTGTTGTTGAATGTGCGAAATGATTTTGTTGATACACACACATTTTCACAGAAACTGATATAGGATGTAACAGTGTCCGTATATTCATCCAGGCTGCCAGCTGAATTTTGAAAGACACTCCAGTCTGTGCAGTCTAAGCAGCTCTGAAGTTACATCATTGCTTCATTGGTCCACTTTTTCACTGTTTTCACTGTAGGCTTCGCGCATTTAAGTTCTTGCCTTTATGTCGGTATTAAGTGAATTAAGCAGTGATCAGACGAGCCCAGAGCGGCACGAGGTATAGCACGGTATGCGTTTTTTACCGAAGTGTAGCAGTGGTCTAAAATGTTATTTTCCCTGGTAGGACAGTCAATGTGCTGCTTGTACTTAGGGAGTTCGTGGTTGAGTTTAGCTTTGTTAAAGTCCCCGAGAATAATGAGGGGTGAGTCCGGGTGTTTTTTTTTCAATTTCGTTGACTTGTTTGGCGAGCATTAGCAGTGCCGTGTTCGTGTTAGGTTGAGGCGGAATGTAGACTCCAGCCAGGATGAATGATGTGAACTCACGCGGCGAGTAGAATGGCTTACAGTTCAAAAACAGCGACTCCAAATGCGGGCTGCTTCGAGTGATAAAGAGGAAGTGGTCTGAACCAAGGTGGACGGGACCGTTCACCGTGACTGCGAGGACTTCACACGCCTACCAACTTGAAGGAAAAGGGACTACCTGGTTCCACAGGTCACAATGTCGTGTTGCCAAACCACTTTGATTGTTTCATTAGTATTGCATTTATTGCCTCAAGTTGCATTCGGCAAACGGGGAATTTAGTAGACCAACAATTCATAGAGCAGGAGAAAGGGTACCAAGCAAATGTGGAATACCATTCCAAATTACAATTAATCACAAAGAAAGGAACAAACAATGCTTATGTTTTCGACTAATGCGAAGTGATTGACTGTGGAGGCTATAACAGCTCGTATAGAGGAACAGACATCTACTTATGTTTCAACCAGATGGTACAGACCTGATGCGTGCAGAATTTGCCATATAGTCACACATGGTGTCAGACATGGGGACAAACCACCCATTTTACCGGCAGGTGGACCCCACAAAAAATGGTGGACAAAGGCATTAAGGGCCAGAAAAAAACATAATGCAATAATGGATAGAATAAAACACCAAAGAAATTATGGTTCAACACAAAACCCTATGATGCTAAGAATCAATGGTCAAGTAATTGGACAAACACAACATTCATATTTAGTGATAGGAGGGGATGTTTCTGGAATAGATCCACGTGGTCTTATCCACAAATTTAGACGAAGCCTTCAACCACCTCCACCAACACGGATACACAGGCACACCCACACCAGCCGTTTCAATGCCGCACGCAAGCCACTCGCGCGAGCGCCGCGTGGCTGCCAGATCCAAACAGTGAGGAAACGCTCACCTTCTTGCCGGCATGAAATCTGAAGCGGTCCCGCGGCGCCATCGCCCGGCAGTGCAGCAAAGAATCCTGTTCGTGATATTATATTTTTTCGCCTGTGGTTCCGAGTCGGCGGCACGGTGGCCGACTGGTTAGAGTGTCAGCCTCACAGTTCTGAGGACCCGGGTTCAATCCCCGGCCCCGCCTGTTCTCCCCGTGCCTGCGTGGGTTTTCTCCAGGCACTCCGGTTTCCTCCCACATCCCAAAAACATGCATGAATTGGAGACTCTAAATTGCCCGTAGGCATGACTGTGACTGTGAGTGTGAATGGTTGTTTGTTCCTATGTGCCCTGCGATTGGCTGGCAACCAGTTCAGGTTGTACCCCGCCTCCTGCCCGATGACAGCTGGGATAGGCTCTAGCACGCCCGCGACCCTAGTGAGGAGAAGCGGCTCAGAAAATGGATGGATGGATGGATGGTTCCGAGTCGGAGGCCACCCGGGAGAAGCCACAGGGCTTCCGTTGGGCAGGAATGAATGCAGACTTCGAGACACTTGGCGTTTGGGCTAATTTGATTTATTGAACAAGCCTTAGTGTCATAACACCTGCTTACATAGCCAGAACAACAAAAAAGCCCCGAAAAAACCTGGATCTCAGTTTATCAAGGTTTAATTCTCTGGGCGTGGACTTACCCACACCCTGGTTGCACCCGGAAGATGTTCGTTCCTCATGACCATATTGGGAATCACACCCGCCTGCTGGCGCCTCACATTCTAGCTAGGCTCACACCCGCTACCCTTATCTTATAAGATGAAAAACAGACCTTTTTGCAGACCGGGACGCCTGCTGTGAACCCAGGACATGTTGCTGTCTGGCGGAGAAGGAAAACCCTAATAAACGTAAAAATGGTTGAAGGAAGTCCTTTGATGTAGAACTTCAAAGAAAAGATGGTTGGCTTGAATACAGATCTCCAAGCATTTGGCCCTCGCAAAGGAACTCTGACTGTGGTACTATTGATATATACTACACTAGCAAAGAGAGTGCCGGAGTCGAAGCAGCTCAGCACACACTGCAGCCCGCATTTGGAGTCACTGTTTTTGAATTGTAAGCCCTTCTACGCGCCGCGTGAGTTTGCATCATTCATCCTGGCTGGAGTCTACATTGCGCCTCAAGCTAACACGAATGCCGCACTGCTAACGCTCGCCGAACAAGTCAACGAAATTGAAAAAAAACACCCGGACTCACCCCTCATTATTCTCGGGGACTTTAACAAAGCTAAACTCAACCACAAACTCCCTAAATACAAGCAGCACATCGGCTGTCCTACCAGGGAAAATAACATTTTAGACCACTGCTACACTACGCTAAAAAACGCATACCGTGCTATACCTCGTGCAGCCCTGGGCTCGTCTGATCACTGCTTCATTCATTAATACCGACGTACAGGCAAGAACTTAAATTTGCGAGGCCTACAGTGAAAACAGTGAAAAAGTGGACCAAGGAAGCAAAGATGGAACTTCAAAGCTGCTTAGACTGCACAGACTGGAATGTCTTTTAAAATTCAGCTGGCAGCCTGGATGAATATACGGACACTGTTACATCCTATATCAGTTTCTGTGAAGATGTGTGTGTACCAACAAAATCATTTCCCACATTCAACAACAAGTCGTGGTTCACTGCTAAACCTAAGTAGCTTCGCCAAGCTAAGGAGGACGCATTTCAGAGCGGGGACAGGGCCCTGTGTAATCGAGCTAGAAACCAGCTGACGAAAGAAATTAACATTGCAAAGAGGAACTATGCAGCAAAGTTGGAAAAACAGTTTAGTGCTAACGACTCTGTCATGAACATGGTTAGGGCGACGGCGAGGAACGCAAGGCAAGAACATGGTGGACCCAATTGCAGGGAAGCAGGGAGGCAAGGCAGGAGTGCGGG
Organism: Phyllopteryx taeniolatus; assembly: GCF_024500385.1. Lineage (NCBI taxonomy): Eukaryota > Metazoa > Chordata > Actinopteri > Syngnathiformes > Syngnathidae > Phyllopteryx > Phyllopteryx taeniolatus. Next base: position 66,767 of record NW_026903668.1, read on the forward strand.
AATCTCAAAATAATAATATTTAATCACAATGATAAAACAACAGGCGACTATGACAAAAACAACTGGCGACTATGACATGGCAAGACATGTGACAACGACAATGAACCGACAAGGACTGAAAGAACCCAGGGAACTAAATACAAACAAATTGACGAGACAACGAGGAACACCTGGACAAGACACGAGTGGCTGGAGAGAGCTGATTGGTCGACACAAAATAGACGAGAACAGGTGGACACAACAACCTAATGAGCACACGACAAACATGGAACACAGGAAAACATGGAACAAAACTAAACACAACCCAAACCCAAAACACAGACCATGACAGTACCCCCCCTCTAAAGGAACGGATCCCAGACGTTCCCCAAACAACAAACAAAAAGTCATCAACCCAGGGTGGGCGGAAGGGGGCCTGGAGGAGGGTACAGAGTCCACCCCTCAGGTCAGTCTGGTGGCCATCCAGGCCACCCGAGGTGAGGTGCTTGGCTGAGCGGTTCAGGAGGTCGTCCAGGACGCCAAGCACCAGGGTCTTTACAGGGCCATTCAGGCGGACGGCCACGGTGCCGAACCCAATGGTAATGCAGGGGCCAGGCAATAGGGTTGGGTGGCGGCCGCTGGACGAGCGCCGCCGGAGCGTGGTCGGGTGGCGGCCGCTGGACGAGCGCCGCCGGAGCAAGGACGGGTGGCGGCCGCTGGACGCGCGCCGCCGGAACATGGACGGGTGGCGGCCGCTGGACGAGCGCCGCCGGAGCAAGGACGGGTGGCGGCCGCTGGACGAGCGCCGCCGGAGCAGGGTCGGGTGGCGGCCGCTGGACGAGCGCCGCCGGAGCAGGGTCGGGTGGCGGCCGCTGGACGAGCGCCGCCGGAGCAGGGTCGGGTGGCGGCCGCTGGACGCGCGCCGCCGGAGCAGGGTCGGGTGGCGGCCGCTGGACGAGCGCCGCCGGAGCAGGGTCGGGTGGCGGCCGCTGGACGCGCGCCGCCGGAGCAGGGTCGGGTGGCGGCCGCTGGACGAGCGCCGCCGGAGCAGGGTCGGGTGGCGGCCGCTGGACGAGCGCCGCCGGAGCAAGGACGGGTGGCGGCCGCTGGACGAGCGCCGCCGGAGCAAGGACGGGTGGCGGCCGCTGGACGAGCGCCGCCGGAGCAAGGACGGGTGGCGGCCGCTGGACGAGCGCCGCCGGAGCATGGTCAGGGTGGCGGCCGCTGGACGAGCGCCGCCGGAGCAAAGACGGGTGGCGGCCGCTGGACGAGCGCCGCCGGAGCAAAGACGGGTGGCGGCCGTTGGACGAGCGCCGCCGGAGCATGGTCAGGTGGCGGCCGCTGGACGAGCGCCGCCGGAGCAAGGACGGGTGGCGGCCGCTGGACGAGCACCGCCGGAGCAGGGTCAGGTGGCGGCCGCTGGACGAGCGCCGCCGGAGCAAGGACGGGTGGCGGCCGCTGGACGAGCGCCGCCGGAGCATGGTCGGGTGGCGGCCGCTGGACGAGCGCCGCCGGAGCAAGGACGGGTGGCGGCCGCTGGACGAGCGCCGCCGGAGCAAGGACGGGTGGCGGCCGCTGGACGAGCGCCGCCGGAGCAAGGACGGGTGGCGGCCGCTGGACGAGCGCCGCCGGAGCAAGGACGGGTGGCGGCCGCTGGACGAGCGCCGCCGGAGCAAGGACGGGTGGCGGCCGCTGGACGAGCGCCGCCGGTGCGGGAGCCTGGCGCAGCTGCCGAGGAGCCGGAACGGGAGCCTGGCGCAGCTGCCGATTAGCCGGAACGGGAGCTGCAGTCGCTTCCTCAGCCTGCCGCCATTGAGGTGTGGGAGTAGAGGGTATGGGAGTGGAAGAGTGCACAAGGTCTCGGGAAGGTGAACTAGGAAAAATGGCTGGTACTGAACATGGCTTGGGGGCAGGTTTGACTAGACGTGACTTAATAGGATCCGTGGAACAACGTGTGGGAACAGGTGAAAAATCAAGTGATTTGTGAACAGGGGGGAAAAAACGAGGGGGCAAAATTTGACCTTTACTTGGGCGCCTCCGTTGGCCACCACGCGGCGGTCCCGGGTAGATGGCCAAACGGGTGCCCAAGAAAAGGTCCGAGGGAAAGGATTTGGACTCACTGGGGTTGGAAACGTGGAAACGTGACAAAAACTGACGAGGACGGGATAAACTAGGGAAGGAACCAGAAAAATCTAAATCTGTGTCAGAGTCAGAATCCGACAGGAGGTTAACTAAATCAGGGCCATCTTCACAATCAGAAAAATCTGAATCTAAAGAAACATGTGGATGTACAATAGTAGGGCATGGTGAATAACTAGGACAAGTGGGGGGACCCGAGGAAAAGGACAGAAAAGATTGAATGATAGGGCTTACTGGAGGACGGTAGGTATGGATGGCAGGCTGAGGACGGTGGGAGGCAGTTTGGTGGCGTCCAGGGTGACGCCATGTTCCTCCCGCTGGGTCCTGTTCTGGTCGGTTCATTCTGTCATGAACATGGTTAGGGCGACGGCGAGGAACGCAAGGCAAGAACATGGTGGACCCAATTGCAGGGAAGCAGGGAGGCAAGGCAGGAGTGCGGGAATCTCAAAATAATAATATTTAATCACAATGATAAAACAACAGGCGACTATGACAAAAACAACTGGCGACTATGACATGGCAAGACATGTGACAACGACAATGAACCGACAAGGACTGAAAGAACCCAGGGAACTAAATACAAACAAATTGACGAGACAACGAGGAACACCTGGACAAGACACGAGTGGCTGGAGAGAGCTGATTGGTCGACACAAAATAGACGAGAACAGGTGGACACAACAACCTAATGAGCACACGACAAACATGGAACACAGGAAAACATGGAACAAAACTAAACACAACCCAAACCCAAAACACAGACCATGACAGACTCTAAATCAGTCTGGCATGTAGAAGTTATCATTTATTTGCTTAGCTTGCATTAGTATAATGGACAATTTTAGATGTCTCAGAATCAGAATCAGAATCAGAATCATCTTTATTTGCCAAGTATGTCCAAAACACACAAGGAATTTGTCTCCGGTGGTTGGAGCCGCTCTAGTACAACAGACAGTCAATTTACAGAACACTTTGGAGACATAAAGACATTGACAAAAAACAACAACAAACAACAATTGTGCAAAAAGATGCAGAGTCCTCAGTTCGAATGGCTAATATCGCAATAGTCCGGTGCAATGACCATTGTGCAAAGGGCACTGAGACTTCAAGGAGTGTATGCGGTTTAAAGTGACGAGTACTGCGATAATCTGGGACAATGGTTGTGCAAATGTTACAGATACTCCTCAATCAGTGTGCAAATGGAGCAGATACTACTCTGGCATGAGTGGCCACTATATGCAAATAGTGCAGCACGGCGAGACAACTACAGTGAGTGCACGAGTAATACATAATACAGAAATGTGACAACGAACTCAAGTCAAAAAATTGCCAGCTTGTTGTAATGGAATTGTAAGTTAGCTGTTCAAGAAGTTGATTGCAAGAGGGAAGAAGCTGTTGGAATGTCTACTAGTTCTAGTTTGCATTGATCGGTAGCGCCTACCTGAGGGAAGGAGCTGGAAGAGCTGGTGACCAGGGTGGGGAGGGTCCGAGAGGATTTTGCACGCCCTTGTCTTAGTTCTGGCAGCGTGCAAGTCCTCAAGGGTGGGTAGGGGGGTACCGACAATCCTTTCAGCAGTTTTGATTGTCCGTTGCAGTCGGAGTTTGTCCTTTTTTGTAGCAGCACCAAACCAGACTGTGATGGAAGAACACAGGACTGTCACGAACATGGTTAGGGCGACGGCGAGGAACGCAAGGCAAGAACATGGTGGACCCAATTGCAGGGAAGCAGGGAGGCAAGGCAGGAGTGCGGGAATCTCAAAATAATAATATTTAATCACAATGATAAAACAACAGGCGACTATGACAAAAACAACTGGCGACTATGACAAAAACAACTGGCGACTATGACATGGCAAGACATGTGACAACGACAATGAACCGACAAGGACTGAAAGAACCCAGGGAACTAAATACAAACAAATTGACGAGACAACGAGGAACACCTGGACAAGACACGAGTGGCTGGAGAGAGCTGATTGGTCGACACAAAATAGACGAGAACAGGTGGACACAACAACCTAATGAGCACACGACAAACATGGAACACAGGAAAACATGGAACAAAACTAAACACAACCCAAACCCAAAACACAGACCATGACAGTACCCCCCCTCTAAAGGAACGGATCCCAGACGTTCCCCAAACAACAACCAAAAAGTCATCAACCCAGGGTGGGCGGAAGGGGGCCTGGAGGAGGGTACAGAGTCCACCCCTCAGGTCAGTCTGGTGGCCATCCAGGCCACCCGAGGTGAGGTGCTTGGCTGAGCGGGTCAGGAGGTCGTCCAGGACGCCAAGCACCAGGGTCTTTACAGGGCCATTCAGGCGGACGACCACGGTGCCGAACCCAATGGTAATGCAGGGGCCAGGCAATAGGGTTGGGTGGCGGCCGCTGGACGAGCGCCGCCGGAGCGTGGTCGGGTGGCGGCCGCTGGACGAGCGCCGCCGGAGCGTGGTCGGGTGGCGGCCGCTGGACGAGCGCCGCCGGAGCGTGGTCGGGTGGCGGCCGCTGGACGAGCGCCTCCGGAGCAAGGACGGGTGGCGGCCGCTGGACGAGCACCACCGGAGCAAGGACGGGTGGCGGCTGCTGGACGAGCGCCACCGGAGCAAGGACGGGTGGCGGCCGCTGGACGAGCGCCGTTGGAGCAGGGTCAGGTGGCGGCCGCTGGACGAGCGCCGCCGGAGTAGGGTCAGGTGGCGGCCGCTGGACGAGCGCCGCCGGAGCAAGGACGGGTGGCGGCCGCTGGATGAGCGCCGCCGGAGCAAGGATGAGTGGCGGCCGCTGGACGAGCGCCGCCGGAGTAGGGTCAGGTGGCGGCCGCTGGACGAGCGCCGCCGGAGCAAGGACGGGTGGCGGCCGCTGGACGAGCGCCGCCGGAGCAAGGATGAGTGGCGGCCGCAGGACGAGCGCCGTTGGAGCAGGGTCAGGTGGCGGCCGCTGGACGAGCGCCGCCGGAGCAAGGACGGGTGGCGGCCGCTGGACGAGCGCCGCCGGAGCAAGGACGGGTGGCGGCCGCTGGACGAGCGCCGCCGGAGCAAGGACGGGTGGCGGCCGCTGGACGAGCGCCGCCGGAGCAAGGACGGGTGGCGGCCGCTGGACGAGCGCCGCCGGAGCAGGGTCAGGTGGCGGCCGCTGGATGAGCGCCGCCGGTGCGGGAGCCTGGCGCAGCTGCCGAGGAGCCGGAACGGGAGCCTGGCGCAGCTGCCGATTAGCCGGAACGGGAGCTGCAGTCGCTTCCTCAGCCTGCCGCCATTGAGGTGTGGGAGTAGAGGGTACGGGAGTGGAAGAGTGCACAAGGTCTCGGGAAGGTGAACTAGGAAAAATGGCTGGTACTGAACATGGCTTGGGGGCAGGTTTGACTAGACGTGACTTAATTGGAGCCGTGGAACAACGTTTGGGAACAGGTGAAAAATCAAGTGATTTGTGAACAGGGGGGAAAAAACGAGGGGGCAAAATTTGACCTTTACTTGGGCGCCTCCGTTGGCCACCACGCGGCGGTCCCGGGTAGATGGCCAAACGGGTGCCCAAGAAAAGGTCAGAGGGAAAGGATTTGGACTCACTGGGGTTGGAAACGTGGAAACGTGACAAAAACTGACGAGGACGGGATAAACTAGGGAAGGAACCAGAAAAATCTAAATCTGTGTCAGAGTCAGAATCCGACAGGAGGTTAACTAAATCAGGGCCATCTTCACAATCAGAAAAATCTGAATCTAAAGAAACATGTGGATGTACAATAGTAGGGCATGGTGAATAACTAGGACAAGTGGGGGGACCCGAGGAAAAGGACAGAAAAGACTGAATGATAGGGCTTACTGGAGGAGGGTAGGTATGGATGGCAGGCTGAGGACGGTGGGAGGCAGTTTGGTGGCGTCCAGGGTGACGCCATGTTCTTCCCGCTGGGTCCTGTTCTGGTCGGTTCATTCAGCCACGAACATGGTTAGGGCGACGGCGAGGAACGCAAGGCAAGAACATGGTGGACCCAATTGCAGGGAAGCAGGGAGGCAAGGCAGGAGTGCGGGAATCTCAAAATAATAATATTTAATCACAATGATAAAACAACAGGCGACTATGACAAAAACAACTGGCGACTATGACAAAAACAACTGGCGACTATGACATGGCAAGACATGTGACAACGACAATGAACCGACAAGGACTGAAAGAACCCAGGGAACTAAATACAAACAAATTGACGAGACAACGAGGAACACCTGGACAAGACACGAGTGGCTGGAGAGAGCTGATTGGTCGACACAAAATAGACGAGAACAGGTGGACACAACAACCTAATGAGCACACGACAAACATGGAACACAGGAAAACATGGAACAAAACTAAACACAACCCAAACCCAAAACACAGACCATGACAAGGACTGATTCGATGACCGCTGTGTAGAACTGTCTCAGCAGCTCCGGTGGCAGGCCATGCTTTCTCAGAAGCCGCAGGAAGTACATCCTCTGCTGGGCCTTTTTGAGGACGGAGTTGATGTTGGTCGCCCACTTCAGGTCCTGGGAGATTGTAATTCCCAGGAACTTGAAGGTCTCGACGGTTGACACAAGGCAGCTGGACAGCGTGAGGGGCAGCTGTGGCGAAGGATGCCTCCTGAAGTCCACGATCATCTCTACAGTCTTGAGCGTGTTCAGCTCCAGGTTGTGTCGGCCGCACCACAGCTCCAGCCGCTCCGCTTCCTGTCGATATGCAGACTCGTCACCATCCTTGATGAGGCCGATGACAGTGGTGTCATCTGCAAACTTCAGGAGTTTGACAGTCGGGTTCGCTGAGGTGCAGTCGTTTGAGGTGCCTTCAAAAAGAAGACTCAGCATCATCCGATGGAAGGGCGCCTGGACCAAGGACGTGATCGGATGTGGTCGGGTCGTGACAGGTGTTGGTTCAATATTATGTGTTGTGTCTTATTACTTAGAATACTATGTCTGGGAAAAACCCTCTTATTATCAAATATTTTGTGTTGTGTCTTATTGCTTAGAACATTATGATTTGTAAATCCCTCCTATTTCAAATAAAAGCAGGAGCGAGGGGGGGGGGGATTGTTTAGAGCGTGTTGAGAGGCTGTGATCTGAACAATCTCCCATACGCCCTCCTCATGAGAAAAAGAAACCAGTGTCTTCATTCTTTTTGTGTCTATTTTTTATAATGTTGGGTAAGATAAATCCAACATTAAAATGGTCCTTCGACCCGGATGTCAACACACCCGAAGATTCCAGTTGTGGAGCCGACTTCCAGTTAAGAGACCGTGGCCACGGCAAGTAAGACCCTTTACGGGACTGGTCTTCGTTCTCCTCAACTGGGATCTGAAGGTTGACGACAATCCACAGGATTGAAGACGAGTGGTGAGTTAAATTTAAAAAAAAATGTTTTTTAGGAAAAAAGGATTAAAGAGTGAGTGAATTGCGCGACGAAGAAGTCTGCGGCAGAACAAACCTTGTGTAATACTAGTCACTGGCAAGTGGTCAGATGGACGACGGAATCCGATAAAATCCGTGGGGACGGCGGGGTCCTGTACGTACTTAAATTCCGTATTTCTGTGTTTCTGTGTTTCCGTGTTTTCGTGTGTTTATAAAAACGTTATTAATATCGTGTGTATGTGTAAAAGTATGAATGTATAAGACGGGATTGTAAGTGACAACTGGGTTTGGAAGCAAAGGCAAGAATTCTCCGCCCCAATTGGGGTAGAAGCTTGAGAATTTCCAGAACTCAGACATTTATTGTCACCCTGTCATTTTTGAATAAAGTCAGTATTTAGGTCACTCTAGGTGCAAATGAACTGACTTCCAAATTCACAAAAATGGGAATAAATAACAGTAAACCGGATCAAAAAATAGACCTAACGTGTAAAGATTGGAAATATGTTCAACTACAAAACCATTCCAAAATAGAACATTTAAACACGTGGATAACCAAATACGGTTTCGCTGGCCAGCTAAATTCGCAAAAAATAGTTCAACTTCAAAACGAAATAAAGTGTCGACACAAAAATGATATATCACAAATACAAAAAGATGGATTTGACGACTTACTCTTCTGGTTAAACATGGCGTCAAAAAGAGAAAAAGGAAGGGAGAATAAGAAACACTTAACAAATGAACAAAAAGAGCAGGAAGGTAGACATAAAAATATGTTGTTTCAAAGACAGGAAGATGACGAGACAGGACCAATAATAAGAATTAGCGAGAAAAAGATAATTGAAGAAAGTTGTAAAAAAAATAAGGAAACAAAAGCATCAGCACCCTTGTACCCGGTTTTGCCACCTCATGAAAATCCTCCAACTCAAGAGGCACAAACACAACAAATTTTACGATCGGGAGGGGTACAAATGAATTGGTCTAAAACTATGGGAGAAACATTTTCTCCCACTCCCAAAATAACAAATATAACCTCAGACGAGGGAGACATGGATTTATTTCCGATGATTGAAGTAGCAAATCCAAATATACAAGAGGACCAGAAAGAAACTATTTTGGTCTATAGGACCTGGACTAATGAGGATGTGAAAAAGGCCGTAGCCGGCATCACACCTTATCAACAACAGTTAAAAAATGCTTTACATGCGAATTCGAAAGAACACATTAACAGATGGGTAGATAAACATTGGATAAACCTAGCAACTGGCCCTCTGGAGGAATATGTTAATCATGCCCTCCACGCAGAAAGAGTGTTAGACAAAAAACAAAAAGAGAAGATAGATGTCTTCCTCGACGAAGAAGCAGAAATATACTATCAAGGCAGAGAGAGAGATAATTTTAGAGGACGCGGCAGAGACCGTGGGAGAGTAAGATATGGTAGAAATCGAAATTATTATGATAATACCATCTGTTGGTGCTGTGGAAACAAAGGCCACATTGCACGTGACTGCCCTAAAAAATAAAAAAATAAAAATAAAAGAGAATACGGACAAACTACCGCATGACTAGGCCAGCCTGCTTCCCAACTCAGCAAATCCTCTTGTGTAAACATTACAGAGAATGAGGAGGTGGATTTCAATGCAGCCCTATGGGGGGCACAAGTCAGTGCAAACTGTAGGCCGGTCCCAAGCCCGGATAAATGCAGAGGGTTGCGTCAGGAAGGGCATCCGGCTTAAAACCTTGCCAAACAAATATGAGCGTTCATCCAAAGAATTCCATACCGGATCGGTCGTGGCCCGGGTTAACAACGTCCGCCACCGGCGCCGTCAACCTGCAGGGCGCTGTTGGAAATTCAGCTACTGTGGGTCGAAGTCGAAGTCAAAGAAGAAGAAGAAGAGGTGGAAAGCGGCTTTCTTCGGCAGAAAGAGAAGAGGAAAACACAGAGCCTAGAACTGAATGTGGGGACTTTGAATGTTGGGACTATGACAGGAAAATCTCGGGAGTTGGTTGACATGATGATTAGGAGAAAGGTTGATATATTGTGTGTCCAGGAGACCAGGTGGAAAGGCAGTAAGGCTAGAAGTTTAGGGGCAGGGTTTAAATTATTTTACCATGGTGTAGATGGGAAGAGAAATGGAGTCGGGGTTATTTTAAAAGAAGAGTTGGCTAAGAATGTCTTGGAGGTGAAAAGAGTATCAGATCGAGTGATGAGGCTGAAATTTGAAATTGAGGGTGTTATGTGTAATGTGATTAGTGGCTATGCCCCACAGGTAGGATGTGACCTAGAGGTGAAAGAGAAATTCTGGAAGGAGCTAGATGATGTAGTTCTGAGCATCCCAGACAGAGAGAGAGTCGTAATTGGTGCAGATTGTAATGGACATGTTGGTGAAGGTAATAAGGGTGATGAAGAAGTGATGGGTAAGTACGGTATCCAGGAAAGGAACTTGGAAGGACAGATGGTGGTAGACTTTGCAACGAGGATGCAAATGGCTGTAGTGAACACTTTTTTCCAGAAGAGGCACGAACATAGGGTGACCTACAAGAGCGGAGGTAGAAGCACACAGGTGGATTACATCTTGTGCAGACGATGTAATCTGAAGGAGGTTACCAACTGTAAGGTAGTGGTAGGGGAGAGTGTGGCTAGACAGCATAGGATGGTGGTGTGTAAGATGACTCTGGTGGTGGGGAGGAAAATTAGGAAGACAAAGGCAGAGAAGAGAACCATGTGGTGGAAGCTGAGACAGGACGATTGTTGTGCAGCTTTTCGGGAAGAGGTGATACAGGCTCTCGGTGGACGGGAAGAGCTTCCAGAAGACTGGACCACTGCAGCCAAGGTGATCAGAGAAGCAGGCAGGAGAGTACTTGGTGTATCATCTGGCAGGAAAGGAGAGAAGGAGACTTGGTGGTGGAACCTCACAGTACAGGAAATCATACAAGGAAAACGGTTAGCTAAGAAGAAGTGGGACACTGAGAGGACCGAGGAGAGGCGAAAGGAATACATTGAGATGCGACACAGGGCAAAGGTAGAGGTGGCAAAGGCAAAACAAGAGGCATATGATGACATGTATGGCAGGTTGGACACTAAAGAAGGAGAAAAGGATCTATACAGGCTGGCCAGACAGAGGGATAGAGATGGGAAGGATGTGCAGCAGGTTAGGGTGATTAAGGATAGAGATGGAAATATGTTGACTGGTGCCAGCAGTGTGCTAGGTAGATGGAAAGAATACTTCGAGGAGTTGATGAATGAGGAAAATGATAGAGAAGGGAGAGTAGAAGAGGCAAGTGTGGTGGACCAGGAAGTGGCAATGATTAGTAAGGGGGAAGTTAGAAAGGCATTAAAGAGAATGAAAAATGGAAAGGCAGTTGGTCCTGATGACATTCCTGTGGAGGTATGGAAGCATCTAGGAGAGGTGGCTGTGGAGTTTTTGACCAGCTTGTTCAATAGAATTCTAGTGCGTGAGAAGATGCCTGAGGAATGGAGGAAAAGTGTACTGGTGCCCATTTTTAAGAACAAAGGTGATGTGCAGAGCTGTGGCAACTATAGAGGAATAAAGTTGATGAGCCACACAATGAAGTTATGGGAAAGAGTAGTGGAGGCTAGACTCAGGACAGAAGTGAGTATTTGCGAGCAACAGTATGGTTTCATGCCTAGAAAGAGTACCACAGATGCATTATTTGCCTTGAGGATGTTGATGGAAAAGTACAGAGAAGGTCAGAAGGAGCTACATTGTGTCTTTGTAGATCTAGAGAAAGCCTATGACAGAGTACCCAGAGAGGAACTGTGGTACTGCATGCGGAAGTCTGGAGTGGCAGAGAAGTATGTTAGAATAATACAGGACATGTACGAGGGCAGCAGAACAGCGGTGAGGTGTGCTGTCGGTGTGACAGAAGAATTTAAGGTGGACGTGGGACTGCACCAGGGATCAGCCCTGAGCCCCTTCCTTTTTGCAGTGGTGATGGATAGGCTGACAGATGAGGTTAGACTGGAATCCCCGTGGACCATGATGTTTGCAGATGACATTGTGATCTGCAGTGAAAGCAGGGAGCAGCTGGAGGAACAGTTAGAAAGATGGAGGCATGCACTGGAAAGAAGAGGAATGAAGATTAGCCGAAGTAAAACAGAATATGTGTGCATGAATGAGAGGGGTGGTGGGGGAAGAATGAGGCTACAGGGAGAAGAGATAGCAAGGGTGGAGGACTTTAAATACTTGGGGTCAACCGTCCAGAGCAATGGTGAGTGTGGTCAGGAAGTGAAGAAACGGGTCCAAGCAGGTTGGAACGGGTGGAGGAAGGTGTCAGGTGTGTTATGTGACAGAAGAGTCTCTGCTAGGATGAAGGGCAAAGTTTATAAAACAGTGGTGAGGCCAGCCATGATGTATGGATTAGAGACAGTGGCACTGAAGAGAAAACAGGAAGCAGAGCTGGAGGTGGCGGAAATGAAGATGTTGAGGTTCGCTCTCGGAGTGACCAGGTTGGATAAAATTAGAAATGAGCTCATCAGAGGGACAGCCAAGGTTCGATGTTTTGGAGACAAAGTTAGAGAGAGCAGACTTCAATGGTTTGGACACGTCCAGAGGAGAGAGAGTGAGTATATTGGTAGAAGGATGATGATGATGGAGCTGCCAGGCAAGAGAGCTAGAGGAAGACCAAAGAGAAGGTTGATGGATGTCGTGAGGGAAGACATGATGGCAGTTGGTGTTCGAGAGGAGGATGCAGGAGATAGGCTCTCATGGAAAAGGATGACGCGCTGTGGCGACCCCTAACGGGACAAGCCGAAAGGAAAAGAAGAAGAAGAAAGAAGATCAAATGTCTGACATGTTATTTTAAATCCCATTTTACAATCAAAGGTCCTAAACCCTTCCTCATCTAGCTCACATATCATTGTATGGGCACAAATGATTGTGGGTTCCTATTACTAAAATCAAAAATATATGAAATGAACTGTTAGAGGTTATGTATGTTTGCAAATGAGCATCGAGCAAGCAAATAACTGTAAGACTGTAAATGGTGACACTTGAGTGACCGCCACCATAGCTCCGTCTTATGGTTGTAAATGTGAATGACTGGTTGACTTTAATTTAGTAACTCTTTTAGGCACCATCTGGTGGATATTTGTCAATTATACACTAAACAAAAAAACACTTTTGTTTTTGCTCCTATTTTTCGTGAGCTGGACTCAAAGATCTAAAACCTTATCTCCATACACAAAAGGCCATTTCCCTCAAATATTGTACACAAATCTGTCTAAATCTGTGTTAGTGAGCATTTCTCCATCCCATCCTCACAGGTGCGGCATATCAAGATGCTGATTAGACAGCATGATTGTTGCACGGGTGTGCCTTAGGCTGGCCACAATAAAAGGCCACTCTGAAATGTGCAGTTTTGCTTTATTGTGGGGGTCTGGGAAGTCAGAAAACCAGTCAGTATCTGGTGTGACCACCATTTGCCTCACGCAGTGCAACACATCTCCTTCGCATAGAGTTGATCAGGTTGTCGATTGTGGCCTGTGGAATGTTGGTCCACTCCTCTTCAATGGCTGTGCGAAGTTGCTGGATATTGACAGGAACTGGAACACGGTGTCGTTTACGTCGATCCAGAGCATCCCAAACATGCTGAATGGGTGACATGTCCGGGGAGTATGCTGGCCATGCAAGAACTGGGATCTTTTCAGCTTCCAGGAATTGTGTACAGATCCTTGCAACATGGGGCCGTGCATTATCATGCTGCAACATGAGGTGATGGTCATGGATGAATGGCATAACAATGGGCCTCAGGATCACGTCACGGTATCTGTGTGCATTGAAAATGCCATCAATAAAATGCACCTGTGTTGGTTGGCCATAACATACGCCTACCCATGGGCCACTCGATCCACAACATTGACATCAGCAAACTGCTCACGCACACGCTGTCTGCCGTCTGCCCTGAACAGTGAAAACCGGGACCGAGAGAACACCTCTCCAATGTGCCAGACGCCATCAAATGTAAGCATTCACCCACTGAAGTCGGTTATGATGACGAACTGCAGTCAGGTCGAGACCCTGATGAGGACGACGAGCATGCAGATGAGCTTCCCTGAAACGGTTTCTGACAGTTTGTGCAGAAATTCTTTGGTTATGCAAAGCGATTGTTGCAGCAGCTGTCCAGGTGGCGGGTCTCAGACGATCTCGGAGGTGAACATGCTGGATGTGGAGCTCCTGGGGTGGTGTGGTTACACGTGGTCTGCGGTTGTGAGGCCAGTTGGATGTAATGTCAAATTGTCTGAAACGCCTTTGGAGACGGCTTCTGGTAGGGAATTGAACATTCAATTCACAGGGCAACAGCTCTGGTGGACATTCCTGCAGTCAGCATGAAAATTGCACGCTCCCTCAGAACTTGCGACATCTGTGGCATTGTACTGTGTGATAAAACTGCACATTTCAGAGTGGCCTTTTATTGTGGCCAGCCTAAGGCACACCTGTGCAATAATCATGCTGTCTAATCAGCATCTTGATATGCCACACCTGTGAGGTGGGATGGAGAAATGCTCACTAACACAGATTTAGACAGATTTGTGAACAATATTTGAGGGAAATGGCCTTTTGTGTATGTAGAAAAAAGTTTTAGATCTTAAAGTCCAGCTCACGAAAAATGGGAGCAAAAACAAAAGTGTTGCGTTTATATTTTTGTTCAGTGCAGTGTAATAATAACTTCCTGAACATGCATCCGATTAATCATCCAATCATATTCTGTATTATCAATTACTCATTTCATCCATTACATTATACACTTTTCAGGCCTATTAGTGTCACCATTGGACTATATATATATATATATATATATATATATATATATATATATATATATATATATATATATATATATATATAGTGTATGCCCTCGATGGACAATAAAAGAAGTATTGTGTTATGACGATAACTCTAAATATACCATATTTTCAAAAAGATTATTTCAAAATGGAATATTTGATATGAGGTCAATTAGAGCCTTGAAAAGGTCAATAAGTAATAACAGATTTTTTTTTTCACGCATTATCGTTTTGGTGCAATGGCTGTTAACAAAAAAACATTCACGCCTACGGCAAATTTTTCACTCAACTTACCATGTTTTGGGTATGTGGGAGGAAACCGGAGTACCTGGAGAAAACTCATGCAGGCACAGGGAGAACATCAACTCCACACAGGTGAGGCTGGATTTGAATGTGGGCAGATGTGCTAACCAGTCGTCCGCCCCTCTGAATTTTTTGGGGGACTTTCAACCCCTCACAATCTTAAGCATTATGAAAACTTGCACTACATCCACCATTCATGTGTTTCTTGCAAATATGATGTGCACATTTGGAGCATTGACGCACATGACGTGCGCTGGCTGCAGCTGCTGCTCCTCATCGCTATGCTACGGTGGTCTGGAAGTGCAAAACAACATAACAAATTGAGAAAGACTTTTACATTTCAGAAAACGAACGAAGTTTCTGTGGATTTTGATTGAATGTAAGCAGGGATGTTACGACGCCGTGCAACAGAGGTTGTCATTTTGAATCGCGTCAAAACCCCAGTAGCCGACTGATCGCACGCTCAAGGAAACAGTTACCAAACCACGCACACTGCGCCATAGTTCATTTGGGCTCGGCGGTGGTGCTCGGTGTGCGCCAGCCTTAACCATCATAATCCTAACCTTAACCCATCAGAAACTGCCTTAACCCAAACGCTAGTCCTAAACATAACCATAACAAAATCATTTGCTTTTTATTTATTTTGTACTAATGTGCTACATATTTGGGATGGACAGCTCGTTCCATCTGCGGAGCCTACCCTTCCCCGATGCAGGAGCCAATCATGTTGAAGCTTGATGTTTGTTCATTTGTTTTCTGAAATGTAAAAGTGTTTTGGCTTTTGTTTATTTGTTTTTTGAAATGTAAGTCTTTCACAATTTGTTTTGCAGTTCCAGGCCACCGTAGAATACGGCCTATAAAATACATTCGTCGATGGCACCCCCCAAGAGCTGATAACCTTTGCATTCTTGCCTTCTCACCCTCAACGAGCTGCTCTGTTTTCACAAGAGACAGGAAACCGAGTTGATGTCACCTGGGCCATAAACTGGTCGAGTCCTCCTCCAGCCATACTTACTGGTTTCTCCAACACAGACCTTTTTCTGTAGACTGATCTAATGACCAAGAATTTTGGGAACCCTCTTTTCCAATGTGACAGTTCGGGACCATTGACAACAATGGATTTATTAGCCAGACAGGCCACAAATGGAACTAAAACTCACAGACCTTCGCAGTGACTCAAATGAAGTACAAGGGCCCATCTTGGACCATTGGTGGAGCACGGGCGACACCCGCTGGCAGGTAAGAGTCACTGCAAGTTCGAAATCAGTATCCACAGTTTTAGCCGTGTTAAATGTCTGTCAACCAAATAAGGTTGAAACACTCATTGCATAGGTTAACCAAGGTGTGTGAGACAATGCAAAAGCTGGGAATTAATTTTCTTATTTTAGAGCCACTGGGTTTAGACCACAGAGGACTTTCAAGTGAAATCCAATATCAGAGATGTGGTCTGTTCGTCCCGCTCGGGTCTTTTGGGGCAACTCCCCTTTTTCTTGGTACAAAGGACGGAATCCTTTTGTTCTTTGTCTCTCTCGCTTTTCCTGCTCCGCCGAAGACGCTGGCTCACAGCCAAAGCCCCACTGCCCACCACAAGGTGGGGTGGTGGAGGGGAGGCAAGCCAAAACGGGCTAGGCCCGGCCAAATCTCCCTCGCCGCTCCGACAATTGCTGACCGCAGAGTCACACTAGCCTACACAGGTCATTGTTATAGCGCCACTAACCAAATGTTTAGGAATTGTGTGCAACATTTGGCGATCAAACACATCCCAAAAAGACACACGTGTGGATGTGTCAGTTCATAAACGGGAACGCGTATCTGGTCCCACTAGATGTTGCGCTAATGTAACAAGTTGGAGGAAGACATGGGATCGTTTCTGGTACTGGTACAGTCTGGACAAAGGGATTGTACTGGTGATGGAGAAGGCCCTGCATGGACCTCTATGACTACATATATGAAAAGGGCCAAATGGAGGAAGCAGAGGCAAAGGTACTGATGCGTGGTGGAGCAGGATTGTGCACAGATGGTGTTTATATGCCAGACATATTCTGTAAATGTTTTTCACAATTTGTTTTCATAACATTAGTGACATGCTTTTGACAAAATATTGCAAGGATCAAGGACCATATAAGACTTTTAAATATACAAGGGGCATTCATAAATTCATGGACCCAATTTAATTTAACCTACCAATAATTGTCCTAGGCGGCAAGGTGGACGACTGGTTCGAGCGTCAGCCTCACAGTTCTGAGGACCCGGGTTCAATCCCCGGCCCCGCCTGTGTGGAGTTTGCATGTTCTCCCCGTGCCTGCGTGGGTTTTCTCTGGGCACTCCGGTTTCCTCCCACATCCCAAAAACATGCATGCATTGGAGACTCTAAATTTCCCGTAGGTGTGAATGTGAGTGCGAATGGTTGTTTGTTTGTATGTGCCCTGCGATTGGCTGGCAACCGGTTCAGGGTGTACCGCGCCTCCTGCCCGATGATAGCTGGGATAGGCTCCAGCACGCCCACGACCCTAGTGAGGAGAAGCGGCTCAGAAAATGGATGGATGGATTATTGTCCTAAACGTGGGTGTCCAGGATCAAAGGTGAAGAACAACTTTTTGACTGCGTTGTAGCCTATTGCAGCTTCCCCAGTCACATTTTGCAACCTTTTGAAAATGTTTAGTGGTGGTTCACAGCGCTCTCCTTCTGACGGGCATCCAACAAAGACGCCATTTCCAAAATGGCTGACAGGAAAAGAACAGGCTTAAACAAAACTTTTTTTTTTTTATTCACCTTCAAACAAGTATTTCAACTACAAACTGAACATTTCACTGATTAGTAGGTTAAATTAAATAGGCCTCATTACTTTTTGACTGCCCCTTTTATTTTCCATAGGTTAGTTTTGGCACTGTCAGAGACAAGTGGCTGCTTGGAAAAGCATTTTTATTTTCATTCGTGTAGGCAGCACTTCATAACTAAGCAGGCTTATTAAACCTTTCGTCATTTCGTGTGGAGATACATGCATGTGGAGCAAGCAGCGGACACACAAAGTTAAGAACGCTTTGTTCACCAACGCATTTTCGGAAATAGGCAACTAACACAAGATTTACTTGGTTGTGTAATTTCACACAAGAAGAGTGAGCAGGCATTACAGACAGCTATTTGCATAGAAGCTGTGAAAAAGATAATTTTCTATAATATGTCCCCTTACAAATTTTGTCCTTGACCTCATCTGTTTGTCTTCATCTCAGAACATCTTGAAGCAGCTCATGGACGCAGCAGTCACGATGGACGCTGCAAACGTTTTCCATCGTGACATCAAGATGGAAAACGTCCTCATTGACACCAGCTCTGGCTCAAGCCGACGAAGGGGGGATATGTAGCGGACACGCCATTAAAAGATGACACCCAGCACCCCAGTCTCAGGCTACCGCCGCTCTCCGCACCGAGGTAGACAACCATGGAGTGGCGAGATTCAACTTCGCACACAGACGCGAAGTGAATTACAAGCCAGAAGCATCAAAATGAGACAGACAACTGGTTTTGCACGCCGACGCTAAGTGAATTACCACCACCAGGAGCATCAAAGCGGAGATAAAAGACACCTGGTTTGGCACCAGAACGCAACATTAATTAACTTCCACCTCCCAGCCAGACCGGGACAATGGACGGGGTACTAACGACACCCACAGGTGGCGGACCGCCACTGCAAACGCGGGTTCACTAACCACAGTCTTCACTGGGATCTAATATTTTAAGAACTTTACATGTCTAACCGGGTCAATCTGTGTGTTTAATGAAGTTTATATATAATTACACAAAATCTGTGACTGCCTGACAAGAAAATGCCTCCCAATCCAAAACTGTAAACTGTGTGTATGTAGCTCCTCCTCTGTAATTTCTTCTTCTGTGGTCCCCACTATAAATGTTTTCTGCGGCCCCGCCTCTGCCCTTTTGTACAATCTTCCTGTGGGAGAGGTGGGTGACCATATTTCATTCAGTTGGTAACCCTGAACCATGCTAATATTTCTCTTTGTTTATTATACGCATCTTTAGTCTCAATGTTATTGTTATGTCTTTTCTTGTCACATAATGGGTACATGTCAGTTGCATTTAGAAATGGTATTTTTAACAGTTGAAGATCGCTGGCTTGACGCTGTGACAAGCTGAACTGACTTCCGGGTTGTCGATGTCGTCATCTGTACTTTCTTTGTGTAG
The DNA here is from genome assembly GCF_024500385.1 of Phyllopteryx taeniolatus. Taxonomy (NCBI): domain Eukaryota; kingdom Metazoa; phylum Chordata; class Actinopteri; order Syngnathiformes; family Syngnathidae; genus Phyllopteryx; species Phyllopteryx taeniolatus. Next base: position 85,555 of record NW_026903668.1, read on the forward strand.
GAGCTTGAGTGGACAGTGCAATTTACACGGAGGTTTTGCTGTTATTTGTTGTATCAGAATAAACGGAGATTGTCTCCAAAAAGGTCCCGGTGTCACAGCATTATGCAAACCGACACAACGCAGAAGATCACCGGTCACACAGGAACGCCAGGAGTGGCTGTATTTCTGCAAACATGAATGTCTAATGTCAAATCTGTTGTCAACTGAACCAGATGAAATGTTTCACCCCACAACACGAATGCCACATTGCAAATATTACCGTGTTCTCAACAATTACATAACATTTGAAACATTTGTTACAGGGATTAAAGAGGATGGGCGTGAGACAATGCAAAGCGGACAATGGTCTCGTTATCTTAAATCCAAAAATTAATATTTTATTCCACTGGTTTTAAAACACAAATTATACTACTAATTATATTATTATAAGATGAAATTCAACTCTAGAGGCGCGGTCTGCCTTCCGTTTGATCAAAAGGGGCCGGCCTCGCTCTCTGAAGCAGATAAAAGGCCGAAGCTCCTTTGGCTCGCTCTCTCTCTTGCTCTCTCTCACTCTCTCGTCGTTCCACCTGCCGAAGGCCTGGCCCAGCCCAGGGAGCTCCCAACCTTTCACCACAAGGTGGCGGAGGCTGGGAGATGCCGAACTTCCCTGCCGCGCTGCCAAGCGTGGACCGCAGAAGGCACCTGCCAACTCCTTTTGGTTGTGGGGCAGTTTATGGACGAGGCTCCGTTGGGAAGTAATTGTGCCGCGAATTTTCCCTGACCGCGTGGCAAGCATGGTCACTGCCAGCACGCCGGCCAACCTGCACTTGAAGTGCGTCTTCTTCGCTTTCCTTCCTTTTCCTTCAAACCATCCCTCTTGAGCACTCTTGCCAACTCTGGGAAGGTCGATCCGCCTGCCTGAATTGGTCAACACACGTAAACCAAACTTGCGGTCTACTAAAGTACAGATTATTGCATATTTGGGTTGAAATTAACGAGAACAGGAATCCCCAGCAATATGCATTGTCACGACATGCTCATTCCACCCTCACATCACAAGTCAGTTTCCTTTGCCAATGTTCGTCTGTACTTTGTTTGTTTTGTTTTGTGTTCCTGCATTATTTCCCTTTTGTAGATTTCCCCATGTTAGAGCTCATTAAAATTTCTATAAAAATTCACTTCATGCATCGTTGTGTGTGTTTCGGTTCGAGGAAAGAAACCTCTGGCTGTCTAAGACTCTTATCACAATTTCAGAAAGTGAAGCAACCTTCAGATTACGAGACTGATAAAAAGCTTTATCGTCACTTTCCCTAAAATTTATCCGCATAAAAAGTGATGTGCTGCCCCTTTATGAGACATCCATCCATCCATCCCTTTTCTGAGCCCCTTATCCTGAGAAGGGTCGCGGGAGTGCTGGAGCCTATCCCAGCTATCATCGGTCAGGAGGCGGGGTACACCCTGAACTGGTTGCCAGCCAATCGCAGGGCACACATAAACAAACAACCATTCACACTCACATTCACACCCAGGGGCAATTTAGAGACTTCAATTAATCTACCGTTCATGTTTTTGGACATGTGGGAGGAAACCAGAGTTCCCGGAGAAAACCCACACAGGCACAGGGAGAACGTGGACTCCTCAAAAGCAACATTTTATAGTTTAAAAAATCGCAGGCTGGTCTATTTTGGATTATTTATTTTTTTTTGTGTATGGTGCGAACTCATTCTTAACACTAGAAATGTGTGATGAGATCATATATTTTGAAAAGTAAACACACTTCAGAATTTGAGAACTTGCACGCTGCCAGAACTCAGACAAGAGCATGCAAAATCCTTTTGGACCCTTCACATCCTGGTCACCACCTCTTACAGCTCCGGTAGGGGCTATTGAATAATGCAAACTAAAACTAGTTTTAGTCCCAAACTGTACGAAATGTTGTATTGAACAATAAGCAACCCATCTGCCACGACCAAAGTTTAAACAATGATTCTATGCGTGAGATTACAAAGTTGGGAGTGTTTGAGATTAATATTATTTTAAAACCTATTTACTCAAATTTGTAGACAAGATTCAGGCTGGTGCGCGTGTTCTTCTCTAATTTGGCACTCCCTCTTCCTACACCCCGCCCCTGGAGTAGTTAACTCTAAACTCACACCTTTCTCAGAGTGGAGTCGAGTTGAGGCTTCTTTTTCCTTCTCCTCGTACCTGGCCACTCCTCCCCCTTCTTTTGTTCCCAGAAGTCGACCATGCGGCTCCGATCGCTTTCCCAAGCCACGATCGGTCGGCGGGGCCTCAACGAGCAACGGATCCCGTAAGCCTCTGAGGGCCAGAGCTCGGCCCGCCGCCAGATCAACAGGCAGGGAAGTTATGAGCACATCCCAAACGGGACAACAACTTTCCGTTCCTACTTCTTTTTATTTTTATGCATCTGGTTTCTCTTCAACCGAACCTGTTTCTTTCCCGCCTGAGGTCCGGAGGAAGACCACCCCAAAGACCAGCTGAACTGCGTTCGTGAGTCGACAGTGCAATCCTTACTATGATGTACAACATCAGTGCATAATAATTGTGGGGAAATTACTAGCTTCATACGAAATCCCAACTTTGCCTTCTCTCGCTCTGACTCAATGCATTAAACGCTCACACGCTCATTTAGTTTAGCCCAGCGACCACACACGATGTCCTCGTTTCCATTTTCATACACCTTATTTTCTTTCTTTCGTTTACCCTTTGTGTTATTTGCTTGTTGTAGTTTGTAGTTGTAGTTGTATGTTTCATTAAATATACCATAAAATTCCACTCTTGGTCGTATTTTGTGTGTGTTCTGAATTTGTGTAGACATCTGTAACCTAGGACTCAAAATGTCGTAGAGTGGAGAAACCTACAAATCATGAGACTGATTTAAAAAGGTTTGTCATCATTTCGCCTGAAGATAAACTTGAAAAATTTGACGTGGTGCACTTTTCGAGACATTAGTTTGATTTTAACAATCAAATCACATTTACGATAAGTAACACAAACGTCGCTCCCGGCTTATTACTTTATCCTAAATTAATTACAATTCTTATTTCATACATAATCACTACAATCCACATTACCACATTAACGGTAACCTTTTATTGCTCAGTGACTCTCCTACTTGGTTTTGATGTTATTATGTCTCAAAAGTATTTTCTGTCAAATGGCTGTCCGTTGTCGTCCTAGAGCGGCTCCAACTACCGGAGACAAATTCCGTGTGTGTGTGTTTTTGACATACATGGCCAATAAAGATGATTCTGATTCTGATTCTGTCATCTCCGTCCACCCAGTGGGTCCAGCCTCCTCAATTTCTACTTCTGCACACACACCAGCTAATCTCCTTCCTAGGTGATGGTGGTCTGAGTGTACATGTCAAGATTAGAGCCATGATTTCTTACATTAGTATATCTGGGCAGTAATCAACCTCAGCAATATAATGGATGGTTCCTGTGGTAATCAATAATAGTAGTCAATACAAAGGGATTACTTCTATTAATAAGACACCCTTCTTAACTTATTACATCATTTGACATTAATGGTTTTAGCTGTGTAATTGTAGCACTGCATATTGAATTCTAATATTTGTACCAACTATTATTCTGTTCTCTTCCTTTTGTAGCTGCACTGCTTTCAGTACGTGTATGTGAATGTTAGATTTTCTTTTGTCCAATCACATGTCATGAGATGTGATGTGATGCCCTGTCAACCAATCTGCCTGGGCCTTCAGAATCAGCAGTACTGGGCCATGTAAAATAATCTTCCTTCAGAGGGCTAGATAGTTGGCCCAAAATAAAATCTGCATTTTTCTGTCTCCTGCACACATTATTCGTTTAATAATCACCATCTCTGGTGCTTATGTCATATTTACAGTTTTTAATGCTTTGCTCATTGATAAATATTGATGTGAACTGCTCCAGATAATGTATGTGGCACAGTTGTGTGCTGTTATATTGCGATTTTGTATATGAAGTGGTGGTGCGGCAAAGTGAACAACTGGTTGGCACATCCGCCTCACACTTCTGAGGACCCGGGTCCAAATCCGGCCTCGCCTGTGTGGAGTTTGCATGTTCTCCCCGTGCCTGCGTGGGTTTTCTCCCGCTACTCCGGTTCCCTCCCACACCCCCAAAACATGCACGGTAGCTTGATTGAAGACTCGACATCGCCCGTAGGTGTGAATGTGAGTGCGAACGGTTGTTTGTTTCCATGTGCCCTGCGATTGGCTGGCGACCAGTTCAGGGAGTACCCCGCCTCTCGCCCGGGGTCAGCTGGGATAGGCTCCAGCACGCCCGCGACCCTAGTGAGGATAAGCAGTTTAGAAAATCGATAGATGGATGAAGTGGTGGATTAAGTCGGGTTAAGTCCCCACTGGAGGCACAGGTAGCAAATGCACGGACCGCCACTGTTTCTTGCAATCTGTAAATTACCTGTCATGTATCGTGTACACACTCACACATGTGCACAATCTAGTGAGATAAGAGAGCAGTGCTCAGTTCAGCCATACAGTTATTCACTTAGCCATGCTTGTATTCTTATGATAGTAGTTTAGCACTGCGCTGGAGGTGTTTCAAAGTATTGTAAACAGCTTTCAGTATAATGGAGCATAGCTTGACAAACAATAATAATCAAGTGTTTCAATGTGTTTGTGTTCATCAAAATTGAACATTCATAATTTTGCATTGATTTCATTCTATTTTGCAGGTTTCTCAATGAGTAAAATTCCCTTGCAGAACACAAGGAAATAGCAAGTAGCCTTGTGAGATCGGCACACCGATCCCAATACTCACCATACACTTCCTGTCATCCACCCCCGGACAGATCCTCCTCGAACTCTTTGGCCACATAGAAATCCATGTTGTAGTGTTTGTAGGTACTGAGGGTTTTGATGATGATGATGATGATGATGATGGTGGTGATGATGATGATGATGATGATGGTGATGGTGTGCAAAGTGGCAATTTTTCTGATGGCAACGTGAACATCTGCAACAAAGTCCCCAGACGAACATGCATTGTTATTTTCTCGCATTATTGCATCCAAGCCATTCAACTCTTTTTACTTTTCTAAGTGAGATGATGAAAGACATCTAATGAGTGTGTTGTGTCCTTTAAAATAGTAGGAATGAAATCAAATCTGCAGAAAAGCAATTCAAAACAACATTTCACTTGAAATCTAACATTCAGTGATGGTATTGTATTTTGTTGCTCTATTAAGTGATGATCAGGATGGTTTCTTCCTCGCTTGACCTTCACCTGGCTCGGAGAGCGAGGGTGGGAGAAAGAGGAGGAGGACGAGAGGGCAAAAGGCAAATGGAAGAAACTGCGCTCTGTGTCCAGCAGCAGTTTGCTTCACATGACCACCTCTTGAAGAAGAGATCTGGGGCCTCATGTACAAAAGGTGCGTACGCACAAAAACGTGGCGTCCGTTTTTTTCACTGTAAAGTTCAGATGTATCAAGAGTGACATGACCGTGGAAATGTGCGGTGCCTCACGCCAACTGCATGGCTGGCGTACGCATGTTTCTGCAGCTTTAGGTGCTTTGGCGACACTTAGAGGTGATGCTGGGAAACTGTTCTCAGAAATCTGCACATCAGAGACACATGAATAATTTGCATTGATGAACAATTTATGCGCGGCAACATTCGATTTCAACAATGCAATTGAGGCAAGGACTCAGAATTCATTTGTTAACCAGTGTATTTAATGAACCACTGATATTTGTGAGGACACCTATTAATTGATATAGGCGATCATTTATGCCGCCTATTATCCGAACAATCACTTTGTGACTCCAGCACATGCACTGAAAAAAAGTCCTTTAAATTTACTTAATTTGAACATGTGCATCGGTTTCACATGATTAAAATGTGTTTAAATTGACATAATTTACCCCTCTTCTCTTAAAAATAAAACATTATTTTTTATGTCAGTGTGTGACTGTTCTCTCCTGTGTATTAAAATAATAAATTGAGTTATCAAAAAGGAGTCAAAGTTTTTGATATCCTGATGTGCTTCTATTTGAATTCAAAAGATTTATTACAAATACCACACATACATTTACGCATGAACCTTTATCTCACAGGGCTGAGTGTAGGTTACTGTATGAACACATTTGTTATAAGTTAGAAAAATACAAGGTATTAACCTTGTGGGGTGATCATAGTCAGCCACATGTACTCCCATCATGCAAGTCTTTGTACATGAGGCCCCAGGTCTGAAAACAGTGCCAACATGCCAGCTTGTTTGTGCTTGCAGAGCCATAGAGTGGGCAAATACGGTATCCTTTTGTCATCCTTAACAGCCTCCTGCAGTTGTACTCATTCGTTTACATTATCTGGTCCAATGAGTAAGATGTGTTGGCAAACATTTGTTTGATTTGGAACGGTTTTTCAAATGAAACTGTAAAGCATGTCAGAATAGCACAAAACAGTGACAAAGAAAATCATGAGATGGTTTGGTCCTATTTCTAAAAACTTTCCAACATTTTACAAATTCTGTCAGGGTGTTTCAACTCATGAGCACATCTGTAATTAGGTGTACGTAAGGCGTTAATATGAGACAGATCAAATGAGGAGTTGGCAGAATGACAACCTACGAGAGAGGGAGAGTATAGGGATATCTACAAAATGATGGGTTGCCGATGACGTCATCACTTGGCAGCGTGCCAGCGCACGTGTCCGATGATGTCACCTCCCGGCCCAACTGTCCCCATTGACGTCACATCCGGTAAAAAACAAAATGATGTCACATCCAGTGAAAACAAAGTGAGATCATATTTCCTGCCGTTTTTGTCACATGACATCATGTTCGGGGTCACCTGTAGGAACAAAGGAAGTCATGGGGTGTCATTTGGGCAACAAAAAAGGTCATTTGTGATCATACCTGCGAATATGATCCCATCCGGCCCCGCGTCGATGGTGGGTGTGACAGCGTCCCGAGGGCTTCGCTGAGACAGCTGCAAAGAATGAGGTCATCACGTGACTTGTGCAGGTGACATGGGGTGTCTGAGATGTGAGGGGGTCACATCCAGAGGTCACACAGCATTGGCAAAGAATGGGGATACTCACATGGCTTGTACACGTGACATCGGGTGTTTGAGGGTCATGTCCTGAGGCCACAACCCCGCATCTGTAGAGAGTTGGACACTCACGTGGCTTGTGCACGTGACATGGGGTGTCTGAGATGTTTGAAGATCTGAAAAAAATGAGTATTTAGCCAAGAACATGTGCTTTCTCTGACCACAGGGTTGTGTGAAACGCTGAGCGGACCATCAGTCTGGAAAATCCCTTTTTGTGCAAGCGGGAACATGCCCAGACATGTTCTCGTTTTCAAGGCTCTTATCAGAATCAGATCAGAATCAGAATCATCTTTATTTGCCAAGTATGTCCAAAACACACAAGGAATTTGTCTCCGGTAGTTGGAGCCGCTCTAGTACAACAGACAGTCAATTTACAGAACACTTTGGAGACATAAAGACATTGACAAAAAACAATTGTGCAAAAAGATGCAGAGTCCTCTAGCACTTAGAGCAGTTCGAATGACTAATATTGCAATAGTCCGGTGCAATGACCATTGTGCAAAGGGCGCTGAGACTTCAAGGAGTATGCGGTTTAAAGTGACGAGTAGTACGATAATCTGGGACAATGTTGGTTGTGCAAATGTTACAGATACTCCTCAATCAGTGTGCAAATGGAGCAGATGCTACTCTGGCATGAGTGGCCAGTATATGCAAATAGTGCAGCATGGCGAGACAACTACAGTGAGTGCAGGAGTAATACATAATTGGCCCCACAGAAATGTGACAACGAACTCAAGTCAAAAAATTGCCAGCTTGTTGTAATGGAATTATAGGTTAGGTGTTTAAGAAGTTGATCGCAAGAGGGAAGAAGCTGTTGGAATGTCTACTAGTTCTAGTTTGCATTGATCGGTAGCGCCTACGCGAGGGAAGGAGCTGGAAGAGCTGGTGACCGGGGTGCGGAGGGTCCGAGAGGATTTTGCACGCCCTTGTCTTAGTTCTGGCAGCGTGCAAGTCCTCAAGGGTGGGTAGGGGGGTACCGACAATCTTTTCAGCAGTTTTGATTGTCCGTTGCAGTCGGAGTTTGTCCTTTTTTGTAGCAGCACCAAACCAGACTGTGATGGAAGAACACAGGACTGATTCGATGACCGCTGTGTAGAACTGTCTCAGCAGCTCCGGTGGCAGGCCGTGCTTTCTCAGAAGCCGCAGGAAGTACAGGGCCTTTTTGAGGACGGAGTTGATGTTGGTCGCCCACTTCAGGTCCTGAGAGATTGTAATTCCCAGGAACTTGAAGGTCTCGACGGTTGACATAAGGCAGCTGGACAACGTGAGGGGCAGCTGTGGCGAAGGATGCCTCCTGAAGTCCACGATCATCTCTACAGTCTTGAGCGTGTTCAACTCCAGGTTGTGTCGGCCGCACCACAGCTCCAGCCACTCCGCTTCCTGTCGATATGCAGACTCGTCACCGTCCTTGATGAGGCCAATGACAGTGGTGTCATCTGCAAACTTCAGGAGTTTGACAGTCGGGTTCGCTGAGGTGCAGTCGTTCGTGTAGAGAGAGAAGAGCAGCGGAGAGAGGACACAACCTTGGGGCGCCCCAGTGCTGATGCTGCGTGTGGATGAGGTGGCCTCCCCCAGCCTGACCTGCTGTGTCTTGCCCGTCAGAAAGCTGTAAATCCACTGGCAGATGGCAGGTGAGACGTTGAGCTGGAGAAACTTGGATGAAAGGAGTTCAGGGATGATGGTGTTGAACGCTGAGCTGAAGTCCACGAACAGGATCCTCGCGTAGGTCCCTGCACTGTCGAGGTGTTCTAGGATGAAGTGCAGTCCCATGTTGACTGCATCATCCGCAGACCTGTTCGCTTGGTAGGCAAACTGCAGGGGGTCCAGCAGGGGACCTGTGACACTCTTGAGGTGGTCCAGCACGAGATGTTCAAAGGACTTCATGACCACAGATGTCAAAGCGACAGGCCTGTAGTCATTCAGAGCCGAGATTGCAGGTTTCTTGGGGACTGGAATGATGGTGGAGCGTTTGAAACAGGATGGAACTTCGCACAGTTCCAGAGATCTATTGAAGATCTGAGTGAAGACTGGAGCGAGCTGGTCCGCGCAGACTTTGAGGCAGGATGGGGACACATGGTCCGGGCCTGCCGCTTTGTTAATCTTTTGTTGTTTGAAGATGCGTCTCACATCCTGTTCATGGATGGTTAACACAGAAGTCAGAAGTGTGATTGTGGTCGCGGGTGCGGCCGGGTGGGTGTGTGGTGTGAAACTGTCCTTTTCAAAGCTGCAGTAGAAGGTATTCAAGTCGTTGGCTAGTGTGCTATTGTTCTCAGCTTGGGGGGATCGTCGCTTGTAATTAGTCAGCGATTGGAATGCATGCCAGACTGATTTAGAGTTGTTTGCGCTAAACTGATTTTCCAACTTTGCTGCATAGATCCATGTTAATTTCTTTAGTCAGCTGGTTTCTAGCTTGATTATACAGGGCCCTGTCCCCGCTCTGATATGCGTCCTCCTTAGCTTGGCGAAGCTGCTTAAGTTTAGCAGTGAACCACGGCTTGTTGTTGTTGAATGTGTGAAATGATTTTGTTGGTACACAAACCTCTTCACAGAAACTGATATAGGATGTGACAGTGTCCGTATATTCATCCAGGCTGCCAGCTGAATTTTCAAAGACACTCCAGTCTGTGCAGTCTAAACAGCTTTGAAGTTCCATCTTTGCTTCATTGGTCCACTTTTTCACTGTTTTCACTGTAGGCTTCGCGCATTTAAGTTCTTGCCTGTATGTCGGTATTAAGTGAATTAAGCAGTGATCAGACGAGCCCAGGGCTGCACAAGGTTTAGCACGGTATGCGTTTTTTACCGTAGTGTAGCAGTGGTCTAAAGTATTATTTTCCCTGGTAGGACAGTCGATGTGCTGCTTGTATTTAGGGAGTTCGTGGTTGAGTTTAGCTTTGTTAAAGTCCCCGAGAATAATGAGGGGTGAGTCCGGGTGTTTTTTTTCAATTTGGTTGACTTGTTCGGCGAGCGTTAGCAGTGCGGCGTTCGTGTTAGCTTGAGGCGGTATGTCGACTACAGCCAGTATGAACGATGCAAACTCACGTGGCGAGTAGAATGGTTTACAGTTTAAAAATAGCGACTCCAAATGCGGGCTGCAGTGTGTGCTGAGCTCCGTAACGTCCGTACACCATTTTTCGTTGATATAGAGGCATATCCCGCCGCCCTTTGTTTTCCCCGATGATTCCATGTCGCGGTCCGCTCGATGAATGTGGAAGCCGGGAAGCATGACGGCGCCATCGGGTACAGCGTCGCAAAGCCAGGTCTCCGTGAAGCACATGGCCGCGGAACGTCCGAAGTCTTTACTGGTCTTTAACAGAAGATGAAGCTCGTCCATTTTGTTGGGTAGGGAGCGTACATTCACGAGGTGGATCGACGGGAACGCCAATCTGTGTCCTCTCTTGCGGAGTTTCACCTGAATGCCGGCCCGTTTCCCTCTGTGGCGCCGCTTCCGTCTCCATGCGCCGAAAACCGCGGACGCCGCTCCGGTGAGTAACTCGGGGAAAAAACTGAGCGGATTTGTGAAAGTTGGTGACAGAAAGTCCGGAGTAGCCTCCTTGATGGTTATCAGATCTCCCCTTGTGTAAGTGAGTCGTGTAAGGTCTCCAAAGACGGATGAAAAACACAAAAACAAAAACAATACTAGAGAGCGCGTTTCCGAGGCGACCACACTGGTAGGCGCCATCTTGGGTCAAAGCACTTCAAAAATAAGTGCAGGTGTAAATCATTATGCGATGAAGATTAATACATCTAAAGCATAAACATGTCAGTTTTACATATTATGTGGGAGTTTCCGAGGCGAAAACATGCCAAGACATATTTTTGTTTTTCAAAAACATGTCCAGACGTATCTTTTGGGATTCATCCAACTATCTTCACTTTTAGGACGAGGGTCTCTCTTTTTTTTTTTTTTAAATGGCACGTGTGTCTCGTTTTCTATTATAAAACGTATTAGAAACAAGTTGTTTTATGTATCTAGTGAAGATACATTCCAGAGTTTAAATTATAGTTTCTTTTCATGAAGCAAGTGCCTTTTTGAATTGCACAAACAGGAGTACTCAAGGTCTCAGAACTGTAAAACATGACAGAGATGAAAGTATAGTTTGACCTTGATCATATCTTCCTCCCATGGCGGAAATGTACTTTACAGAAGTGTAACCTTCACTCAAAAAAAATGACTCATTGGATGAACACAAATACATTTTGGGCAGGTTTTCCATCCATTTTATTTGTGTAACGCCAACTCAAATTTAGTAGTTCCGTGTAATGTGATATAATTGACCCATTTTGATCAAATACAGACAAAGTAAAATAAGTACACTCAGTGGCCGAAATTGATTCGGCCCTCAAATGACTATGAACTACTACTATAAATGACTTTTTGCGCTCAACCCATGTGGCTGCGATGGCCGAGT